>NC_091396.1:34440823-34743853 GCF_032191515.1 Phaenicophaeus curvirostris | reverse complement strand
AAGTATGTTTCCCTCATCTCCGGTTTTGAAGTAAATTGAAAAAGAACAGGTACATTTTTCTTGTAATTTAAGTCTGTGCCTGCAATCCATAGACTGAAAAATTAGTGTCACAGACAGCCTCTTGTTTTGATTGACCCATGATTTCAGAAGGCATTATGCTTTTAGGTCACATTGCTTAAACTGGCTTGCACAGGAGAATTCTAAAAACCAGGTCATAGCTAACAGAAATGAGCAGCATTGCCAAAAACTCCCTCAAGCCCCACCACATTAAATATGCTCAACTGTGGCAAACGAAATGAGTCAACCTTTGTAATCTTCAGAGTTTACATTAAGTTCTAACTCTGGCACTTCAAACAGAAGAATACCTAACAATCAAGTTCCTAAATATTGCACATGAAGTATAGTGAGGATTTAGAAGTCTCAGACTTTAAACAATGTTGTAATATGCTCAAAGACACTTCAAGTTTTTACAAAACATTGCCACATCTGTGGTTTATCTCTGTTTCCCAGACGCCCCAGAAGTGACAGATGCAGTGAATCAGGACTGACCGTTAAATATATCTTACTTATTCAGTTAGATTTAAAATATTCACTGTTTTAAGCCAAGCAGGTTATCTTTCCCCAAATGTATAGGAAGTAAATGTGAAAATACGGCATCCATATGATGTTCTGTTGGAAGAGAATGCTATGGGTTGCAATTATGTATCTGTGAAAGGACACAGTTCTGGTTTTGGTTCAGAATTATTTTATATAGATAATATTTTTCTTGGACTGGTTTGAAAGATTACCTCTAAGTGCTGTGACTTTATTATGTTTATTACTTGGTTTGCTTTCCTAGGAAGCCAAAGGGGAAAACAACATCTTTCAAAGAGAACATTTTCCAAATCAGGCCTTCTACATCCAGGCAAACTGCATCAAACTAACAAGCCTTGCAGGCTTGGCATCCAGAGAGTGATCTGTGTTTTAAAAGTATTTGGCAGCCATGGTTTTTACTGCCTGTCAGCAGGAGATCAGTGACTAGACAATCTCAAATGAGTAGCTGATTATCCCATCCTTCAGAAGCCATCCATAAAATTGCCAGCCTTGCCAGTTATCATCTCTTTCTTTTCTCTTTGCATGAGTATGTTGAGGAGGTACAGCTGTGAATTTAAAATCCAGATGGGTCTTTTCTGTCAGGTTTTCTGGCCTAATCAGGAAAAGAGTCACTGAGGACGTGCTTGAGCACATTTGATCTCTCTGATGCATGTATTGCATCACCTCATACACTGCTGAACAGAGCTGTCTAGTTACATCTAACTCCACAGATGTTATAAATAACTACATCCACTAAATATATGTTCCATTGACTGGCTAATTTTATTGCAAAACTATTGGGAAGACGTTGAAATTATTTGAGACTTAATGAGCATAATGAGAATCATCTCTCTTTAGCTGATAAAGAAAAAGCCTTTGATAATCAGACCTCCTGAAATAAGAGTGTGAGTTAGAGAAACCTGGCTAAAGATCAAACCAAACAAAATGGAACAGAGACAAATAGGTGCAAAACATCTACCCTTAAATAACAATTAAAGCTGACTGAAATTTGTGAGATACATCTAAAGCCTATACTAGAATGCTGTGTTGCCTTCTGATTTGCCCGTCCAAGTGGGTTTCTTCTTTTCTTCCTGGCACAGGTTGGCTGAAGTGTCTTTTATTACCTGTGGCTGGTAGCTGTTTTCTCTTCAGTTTTTCCCATTTCCTGGGCCTGTCTCTCATGTGGGGAATTATTCTTGCATAATTTTGGTTTCATTAGCAATAACATTGTCTTCAAGACCCAATGGTTCTGCCTCGACAAGTGAAGGGTTTCTTTTGCAGAGCTGTCAGCTCCAGACAATCCGCCAATGTCTTAGGTTATATCCCAGAAAACAGATTCTAAAGACATATTTTCAGTTCAAATCATGGAAGCTGCATAAGCAGAATGTGGGTTTCTCCTGGTTTTGATATGATGTAAATGAGTTGACTATTGAAAACTAACTAGTACATCTTTACTTTACTCTGATTATGGTTGTAACACATATATAATTGTTCATAAAATGCAGTGAGAGAAAATTATCTTGTGTACTATATTAACTACCACTAATAAGTGTATACTAAATTAACTGCCTACAAATACATGCAACTTATACAAGAGCTTCCAGTAAAACTGACTGAAAATTTGTCCTTTCTTATTTTACCCTACAGATGTTAGGACATGTATATGTCTGGCTAAAAAGACAAATAATTATTAAAAGTCTTCCTGTGGCATTTCAGCATTTTCTTCCCATAAGTCTATCCAGGCTGTAGACTGGTCTCCGTGCCAAGTTCTGAAATTCTTACTCATTTCTTCAGCAAAGATACAATGCATTCCTCCTGCTTTTGATTCCCAATTGAAAAAAGGAATCAATTTCAACACATTATAACCACAGATGAATTGAGAAAGAATTTCAGAAAAAAAATGAGATCTGCCTAGCTGTGAGCAAATGCCAAGAGAAGTACAGGAAACATTAGAACATATCACATTCAAATACCTGTTCAAAGCAGCTAATTCAAACTTCATTAACTGGCCAAGATTTTTACATTCCTTGCCTCAATTCAAAGTACTGATTGTGGTGTGCAACTTCTGTGAAATAGAGATTCTAATACAGAAAGTTGATAATTTCTGTTTCAGCTAGAAATATTAAGCACTTCAGATAAAAACAGATCTCATTTTGAAGATTTTAGCAGACCATTATTTATGGCAAGCTTTTAAGGCAGTATGGATCTATATGCTGTCAGAGGGATAAGTATGAGGTCATCATTTCAACTGCACTTAAGAGCATAAGCAAGGCCTGATGTCCTGTGTTATTTTGTCACAAAAAAAATAAGGTTCCTCTTAAGGATAAAGAGAATTTGATACCAGAAACTGTTAATCACCAGCATCTATATGGTTCTTTGTGCAAGGAGAATAATGTCCATGAACTTCAAAGCTTTCTGTCCATCACTACAGTAGAAAATTCACGAGTGTGTTAAAATCCAGTCATGCTTTATTTATGAGAAAATGCATCTGTCAATTTCAGATAAGTCATCTTCTACGCCACATGTAGGCTTTGTCTTACCTCTCAGAGTAAAACATATTTCAGGCACTAAATGTTAATCAACGTTTTTTACATTTTCTTTTCTTTTTTATTTTTCATTTCTGAGCAGTTTGTCACATTAGCTGACTAGAAATTTTGAACTTGTTTAACGGAAGTATGGTACAGTGCTGTGGGAATGAATCATGAGATGAGTGGGAAGTCTGTACATTCCTTGATAGAGATATCACAGTGTGCCATGGCTCAACAGATTTCAAGACTTATTTCAAGACCTGGTTTTGTGTCACTTTAAAATTTGCAGGTGGTTTAACCATAAAATCAAAAGGAAAAGCTACTGATTCTTTTCATCTCTATAGAAGTAATGAAGTTTGGGATTTTTCATTTGGCAAAATTGTTACAGACTGGATTTCCATACTCTGCAACACTAGATTTTATCTGAATCTTCTGAAGAATCTAACATTCATACCCTTCAGAAAGTTCTATGTATTTTTAGACAATTTATGCCTCAAGTAAAATTAAGGGAGATCAAAATCTTAGCATATCCTTTCTACATGATGCTGAACTACTTGCTTTTCTCTAGCAGACGAAGTGAGAAAACTAAAGCCTGAGAAAACGAAAATATAATTTTTCTGCCAGTTATTTCCTCTCTACTTTATTTTTTTTTTTTGCTATGTACTTTGGTGGGTGAGGATATTTGTCCATGTGTATTTGGTTTGTCATGAAGATGGAGCAGTTTCTATTGAGGCACCAGAAAGCTGGATATCTCCATGCTAAAGCTATAGCTAATCATTCTTATAACTAATTCTGTGTTTGGCAGTGCTCCTTAGAAGAGGTAACTCCCTGTAAGGAGGAAGATTGTAATTAAGTAGCAGAGATGTTAATTCCCAAGTCTGACCTTGAAATATTATTTTTTGTGAAAAATAAAATTACAATTTAGGTATTTTTAAAAATAAATATCTTTCCTTTCTCTTTCTCAAAGTTTGTCATAGGAACAAAACCAGGTATCACAAATTTTCTGGATTCAGAATGGTTACATAGAACATTGGCATCATTTCTCATTTTGTGTTACAATAGGGTTTACAGATCATAGGAAGAAAGGACAACTGAGATCGAAGGGGACCTCAGGATGTTTTGGGTCCTACCTCATGCGTTAAGGAGGGTCAGCTATAAGTCAGATGAGTGCAATGGGTTGTCCCTAGTTAGATGCCAGGTGCAGACCAAAGCTGCTCTATCCTCAGCTGGACAGAGGAGAGAGAATACAATAAAAGGCTTCCGAGTTAAGACAAGAACATGGAGAGGTCACTCGCCAATTACTGTCCATAAGCAAAACAGGCTTGACCTGTGGAAAAATAGTTGAATTTATTACCGAGTCAAGTAATGAAAAATTAAATCTTAAAAACATCTTCCCTCCACCCCTCCTGTCATCTAAGGCTCAACTTCAGTCCTGAATTCTCTTCCTCCTCTCCCCAAGCGGCAGGGGTACAAGGAGTGGGGGTTGTGGTTAGTTCATCACAAATTGTTTCTGTCACTCACACTCTTCCTGTGCTCCGTCATGTGGTCCCTCTCATGGGAGACAGTCCCACTTTGGATTCTCCAACGCTGAGTCCTTCCCATGGGCTTAAGTTCTTCATGAACTGCTCCAGCATAGGTTTTCCATGGGGTCACACGTCTTGCCAGCAAATCTGCTCCAGCATGAGCTCCTATCTCCATGGGTCCAGAAGTGCTGCCAAGAGCCTGCTTCAGCACAGGCTTCCCATGATGTCACAGACCTCTTCAGGCACTTGCTTTGACATAGGGTCCTCCATGGACTGCAGGTGCATGCCTGTTCTGTCATTAACCTCTATGGGCCAAAGGGACACAGCTTGCCTCACCATGCCCTTTACACAGGCTGCAGAGGAATCTCTACTCTAGTACCTGAGATTACTCTTTGTAAACTGAGTTAATCTCAAAGGGCAAGACAATGTAACTTTGAACCGTCTTCAGAACAAGATTTTTTTCCTGATCAAAAGAGTATTTTCAAATGCCTCAGAGGAAAAGTGGACATGCTGGTGTCCATAAGGTAAAGTGAGAAGTTATGTCATTGCCTGACCTCACTATTTATAATATTTTGCAAAATGGATGCCCTCCAAATTGTAAAACAGACTGAGTAGGATACACTTAGATTGAACAATATTCAACCACAAAATAAAATAAGGTATTCAAGGCAAATGCTTGCATTGAACTGCACCCTTCATCTTCTCTTTCTACCTAAAAGACTGTGATGTCTTAAGTGTTTTAACCATTGTTGATAGAGATACAACAGCTTTTATCACATGAAGAAAAGCTTTGCCATTAAGTGGAAAGAGAACTCAATACTTCAGAAACAAGCATGTCTATAATAACACGAATATTTGATGACTCTTTAATACAGATCCAGAATTAGGACCTAGGTATTAGTAGGAAGCCTTCAATCAGGTATGCCAGATTAATTCAATGATGGCACTCAAAATTATGTAGAAAATCCTTGAGAAGTCCCTCTCCATTGTCCAATGGGAAATAAGTTGTACAAAGCACCTATTTTAAGAAGCATAACATATAATCACAATTTGAATTGTTGCCTGGAATTGGGTTTGACACACTTCATAGGATATACTCTTCTTTCTTCCTCAAGTTGTTTTGACATGAAAATTTGATCATCTTATAAAAGAAGGGAGATGTTTGGTGCCAAGGAATGCTAAAGAAATTTGGGGGTCTGTGTCGGGGGAAACGGTGATAAATATTCATTAAATGATTTTCATTTCAAAATTATGATTTTATCATTCTAACTTGTAGGGTAAATAAATGATCTTGCCTTTTCCTGAATTTTCTACAAATGAGAGGCTCCAAGAGGCTTAATTTACATGCACGTGCAATACAAAGGCTCTGAATCCTGAAGTTTTAAAAATTCTGCCTGATAAGCCTCCTGCAATTTGTGATTAAATTGCCAACAGCTAACTGTGGCAGCTCTTGCTCCTTTAGGCCTTGACATGAAAATCCAAGGAAAGTATCTTCTGCCAGAAAAGGATTTTATCTTTTAATAATTGTTCATTATTAAGGTATTTTTCTGCCACTGACTTTGGCATATTCTTTTTAATTAACACTTGGATTCCCAGCAGATCACTTCAATGCATGATTCATTTAAATGAAAAAAAAATTACTCTCCATTAATAAAATAACATTCAGATTCAGCCTATATAAATGTCTGCAAATAAAGCATTCAGACCTCTGGGCAATGAATAAAATCGGGGTGGTAATAGACATTTCCTTGAACTCTACAATTTCAAATCTGAAGTAAAATAGTTTAGGATTATATGGCACTATATCAGCTGTAACTCCAGCTACAAGGCATGGTTTTGTCTGAAGTCAAGGGAAATTGGTAATTGGTTTAAATAAAATAACATCCAAACTGGCTTTTTGTTCAGTGTTACTAAACCTTCAAGCACCTTTTCTACCTCTATGATCTCTAACTTCTGCTGAAAATACAGTGAGGAAAGGACATTATTATGTAATTTTCTAAAATTATAGTGAATCAGTCCTGTAGGGGGTCCTAAATATTCCACTCAGTCAAGTTTGAATATTTTTATTTGGATGTATGGATACTTCCTTGAAGAAAAGTTCTAAATTATTTTATGTCATAGTCAGACTTACTTTAAATTAGAGATCTATGAAAAACTCACAATTTAATGATTATCTTATACTAACTCTAATTCATATTTTACCAATATTTTTTACTGAAATATTCATAGAAAAAGTTGTTTCCTAATCTTCTTCAAATACAGTATATTGTATAAAGTGCCAATAGTTTTCTGAAAAAAAATGATGCATTTAGTGGAAGTGTCAGGATAGGTGAACTCAGCCTTTCTTCTCTTGATTGAAGAATGCATTTCAACATAGTAGTGCAATCTGCCTTGCTGCTGCTGCTAATTCAATGAAACCCTCAAAATTCCTGAGAGGAAATCTTCAAAGAAGTTTAGCCAGCCCATTATCTTTCTCTTGGCAATTTGAAAGACAAACTGTTGTGATTTCTGCTTTTCCTTCCACAGAGCATAACAGTACATATGTTGCCGCTCAAGTAAGTCAATGGCACACCGGCCACTGGACAAGACAGACAAGAGGTAACATAAATTTCTAATGCACTTCAGCAAAAAATCACTTCCAGACTGGAAAAACACTTCAGTAATGAAATTTCATGTGTCTTAACTTCATATTTTTAATACTACATTATACTGATACTGCTATTACATAAAGGAGAAGCAAACACACTGTTTATAGAATACCACTCATGCTCTATATTACAATGATTTAAAAAACAAAAATGTAGTATTTTAGCCTAATTTTATGAATAAACAAGACTTCCTACATCACACTCTCCTAATAACTCCTCTAAACTGATTTCAACAGAAACCAGTGGGAGGTAAAGACATTGTGAAACATTGCATTTCTACAGGTTTCACAGAGGTAGACCAGTGGACACAGAAAACACATCTTACTGCTGCATTATGGAAGACCTTTCCTTTTGTGTCAAGGAATTCAGATGTCAAATAAATTACTAGTTCTGTTACTCATGTAACAACTTTCTGATGTTTCATCATCAAACTTCATGAAAGTGAAATGGGATCATTAAATATCTCAGTGTTTAAATATACAAATGTTTGTATGCTGAAGTTCTTTTATATGTTAAATTTAGAAATTCAATGTACCATTTTATGTGCATAGTGTGACAGGTGTTTGATGTTGAATGAGAATGTTTACTGACATTCATTATATCTGAATATATTACATAATACATGAATCAACCAACAAAAGTAGGGAAACAATCACCCTTTAATAACTCCCATTGTAGAATTCAGAAATATATATCACCGTAATCTTTATCAGCTGAGAAAAATGAATTAATCAAAACAAACAATAATAAACAGGAGTGGTGTGTTACCTCTTATGTAATCATTGTGCATTTTCATTCACTTTCAGGATTGTGTTGTTCCTGTAGAATATCATGATCCTTGCTGACAATGTGTCATAGAACAGCAGCAAATGTACAGCTACAGGGGCTGACTGGTCATAACTATCAGCTTAGGGTGCTGTGGAGATCCTTCTGAGGTGTACACATGGTAGCCTTAATGAAAATGAATGTGCAGTGGATTTAAATTAATATTAAGAATAGGGATATTGCAGTACCGAACGACACACAAGAACGAAGTGGATTTTAGGCAGAGTAGATTCTATTCTCACTTGAGGTAGTTATCATAAGCTAGTATTCAATCATTTCATCTGTAACTGAGACCATTGATTCACTGCAACCTGTTTCTCTCAGGAGAGATTGTTAGTAGCAAAACTGTTCAGTGGTAGGCAGCCTAGGGTGAAGGGATAACCAGTGTTCAGATGTTTGAAAGCCACCACACCAAAGTGCAAAGGCAAAAGTAAAAATTAACTAATAAAATTTAAATAACCTTTCTTACTCCTTTCACATAGAATCCAGTTCCCTGAAATTTCTGATGGATAAATTACATATTAATAATTACAGGAGGAAAGTAATGTCCAGAAAGAAATTCAGGGTCCCAGAATGCAAGTTTTTGAAGGGGTTTTTCCCAATATGAGCTACTGTTACAGAATGAAACTATTCTCAAACATTTTTTTCTGAGTCATATACTACATATTTCATCTGAGATGGAATGTACCAAAATAAGGGTTTATACGGAAAGTATGTGAAACATACACAAGGCAACGCCACTAAAACATCAGCCTCTTGTCTCAACAGAATTTCCAGCCTGGCCTCAACCTGGTATCCTGACTATGATTCCATGAGTGGAGTGGATCCAAAAGCTTAAAAAGCTGAGCTTCTGATCCAATCAAATGAATAACAGACCAACCAAAGAGTCATGAAAAAGTAAATCAGAGTGGCTCTAAAAGGGTTATTAGACCCTTCCCCTGCCAAAGAAGTATCTCCCAGCCTTGAAGAACTATCTTTGGGTTTTGAAACATTGGATTGAATGTATTTTGTATGAACAAAAGTTCCTGAATCTACCTAGAGAAAAACCTCTGTATCCATCTGTGGAGGAAACTCAATCAACTCTAATTCCTTTTTCAACAACTAGCAGCATATAAAGCAAGACAAGGACACTGCTGAATATTATATTTCCACTTGAATGACAATAACACACACTGCCTTAACTAATATAGAATCAATGATAATCATAATTCTTATTAAAACTCCCAAAAGATGGGTGGTGTCCGCAAGCCACTGGAAGATCTCCTTGTTCACTGTCTCCTGGTAAAACTGCATGCTCTCTGTATGCACTTCTAAATGTCCTGTATGACATGAAATCCTGTGGGACTCTAAACGTTGCTACTGACTAGTATTGGTTAACATACCAGTGGTATTTATACCATGGTATTGTTTATATTTACACTACTAAATAGGTATGTTTATCTATTTATGCCACTGTGCATCCCTTAAGATGCTGCAGCTGTACAAGTTTTGTTAGGTGTGATTTCATACCCTCCTGAGTTTAAGAGACAATTATCAGAAGGTGACAGAAGCTTCATGGTTACAGCACCCCTAGTGATGAAACTGGTAGATTACAGCAAAATGAAAAACATGACCGATTATTGACCTATCCGGTTTCAGTTCCATTTAGCAAGAATAGGCCAGAAAAATTCCCTTGTGTTCTATGTGTGCTTGGAAAAAAAAGTATTTCTGTGTATCACCTTGAAGAGAAAAGTAAGTGATGCTCTGCATCTGTTTGCCTCTTCAATGTAGAATTTTTTTCCATTTGCACTAGGTGCAACACTAATGCAAAAATCGGAAAAATAGAAAGAAATTCTAAATTATTTTTTGTTCCCTCAAAGAAGAAAATCCAGTGCATGTAAGCAATGAGAATGAGGAGAAAGGAAATTCCTCAGCATAGTAACAGCACTGTGTTGGCATAACCTACGGGAATCCACTCATGTAACGGCAATGTGTATATATTACATATATATATATAAAAAATATTTGTTACCATGACAAAGCTCTTAGAACACATTGTGCATTCTGTCAACAAAACTGATTAGTAGCCCAGTAGGACTGTGCACTGTGTTGTGACATGGTGGAAAATATGTAATATATAATAATGTAATTCACTAAACTCTACACAAAACCCTCATTTCTAATATTTTGCAATTAACAAATTCAGCCCAAATCATTCTATGATTCTATGAAATCATTTAAACCCACAAATTTCCATTCTTAACTATCATAGATACCGTTGTTACAGTAGTGTAGTACATTATATTTTATAAGAACTGATAGATGTACTGACATAGGCACAGACCTATGCTATTTCTAGTCACTATGTTAATGTCTGACCTCAGAGTCTACACAAAAAAGAAATTAATGAGAAAAAAGGAAGAGGCAAAGGAAAAGCAAAAAAACCCACCAACAACAAAAAGAAAAACACCAAAGGAAATAAAGTAAAACAGACTGGTAGTGTTCAGTTGCTTACAGACATGGAGACAAAACAGTAAGAAAATGAATCTAAGAAAATGAATCTAACAAAATCAATGTAGAAGACAATGGCAGAGCTGCACAGGTTTACTCGTCAAACATGCCTCTCGTAATGACCTGTGTTACTCCACAACCAAAAATCATTTCCCAGATCATTTCAGCTACAACCAGCTTCTCTTAAGTGCTTGCAGAGGAGTAGGGAATTAGATTTGAGTAGCCTAAATTTTGTTCAATTCCATACATTTTCTTTTGCCCAACAAAAATACCCATAAGTTTTTAAACTACAGCTGTGGAACAGGAGAGACCAGCTTTAACTATTGTTTGTGCTTCTACAGTCTTATCTCCTTTTGTCTCTCTATTTCTTGTATATAATTCTTGTTATGATCTGATCTTGAAACCTTTTGTTTCCCCCAAGTTGAGACTTGACATAACTTCAAGGAAGTAAAAGAGAAGAAAATCTGGTGTGTACATTCTTTTACAAAGATTTCATCTTCCCAGATGGTGTAACAACTCTTGGAGAGCAGGCAGCGTAAGTGTAAAATACCAGGTCTAATGGAAAAAGCATCTCTCACTATACTTTTTCTTTGGTGATGGCTTAAGATAAAAGCAGGTAAAAGTAAACATGAAAAATAATTCCTCTCAAGTGACATGCTAAGCAAGCATTTACATGATAATTGTCAGTGGTTTATGTTGCCAAATATTACCTGTGTGTTTTTTCTGCCGTCAAAGATTTTAACTGATAGGGCATTATCTGATCATGCTTAAAACTGGGACTAACGATTTTTGGTAGAGGAGACCAAGTTGGCACATTTTAAAACTGTGAATCATTCAAAATCCTTCTTATTTTACACTCTGAGCAGTTTAATTTTACTAATATATGAAAGGCTGTTCTAGAACCTTAAAAGGTTTAAGTAACAGGTAAATAGTTCCAATTTACTTCGATTCTACTAAAGTAAATGTAATTAGTGATCTAATTGCTGGCTAACATTTGTTTCTGGTGAAAACTAAGCTACCACATCTTTTCATGGAACTTTCTTAATTATTTAAAATATTGTACCATTGCTATAATAAGTAACTTTTATCTCATCCTTACAGCGATTTTCTAAATATCTTCAGTTTACACAAATTTTAAAAAAAAAAAAAAATCAGCCAGGTAACCTATGGCTTACTGTCAACTACAAATGCATTTATTTAACTTGGCTGTAGAATCTGTGCATGAAAAAGCTTTCTCCGCTGTTTTAACTATACACATTGTAGTCTAACAGTTAGCAACCCAGCCCTGGGAGGTAGGGCTCGTAGGCTTTGATTGCCCCAACCTGGCAAATGGCTTGTTACACAACTTTCCAGCTGCCACAGAGGGCCTGGATTTTTTTTGGATCTGCTGTCTAATAGAATTGCCAGGGGTTGTGCTAGAAGTCTTGGAAAATTGTAACTCTTGAAATCTCAACCTCTGATCCATTCTCGCTACCCATTGTACCAGGTCTCCAGAAAATAGAAAGGAGGTGTCCACCTTGCCCTTTTGAGGGCAAGCTAGTGAGATGCAGCTAGTGCTGGTTAGAGCTGTCTCACAACTGGACTAGATAACTGCTAATTTAGATGAAACATTTTGGGAATTGAATTATTATTAAGCTAAATAATATTAATAATAATATGTAATAAGCTCATTTTGCATATATTTATCTTGTTAGCATCTACACTAAATCTTGTTATAAAAATAGTACATAGAAGATGTACCGATGCAATGAACATTGCCTAGATTTTAGAATTTTAGAGTGATGAGAAGCTTGACGTGAGTCAGCAATGTATGCTCACAGCCCAGAAGGCCATCTGTATCTTGGGCTTCATCAAAAGAAACGTGGTCAGCAGGGTGAGGAAAGTGATTCTGTTCCTTTACTCTGCTCCCATAAGACCCCACCTGAAGCATTGTGTCCAGTTCTGGAAACCCCAACATAAGAATGATATAGAACTGTTGGAGGAGATCCAGAGGAGACCATGAAGATGAACAGAGGGTTGGAGCATGTCTGGTATGAGGACAGGCTGAGAGAGTTGGGGTTGATCAGTGTGGAGAAGAGAAGGCTCCGAGGAGACCTTATAGTGACCTTCCAAAATCTGAAGGGGGCCTACAAAAAAGCTGGGGAGGGCCTCTTTGCAAGGGGATGTAGTGATGGGACTATGCGGAATGACTTTAAATTGGAAGGGGGAAGACTTAGATTAGATGTTAGGAAGAAATTCTTCGCAGTGAGGGTGATGAGGCACTGGAACAGGCTGCCTAGGGAAGCTGTGGCTGCCCCATCCCTGGAAGTGTTCAAGGCCGGGTTGGATGGGGCCTTGAGCAGCCTGGTCTAGTGGGAGGTGTCCCTGCCCATGGTGGGAGGGTTGAAACTAGATGATCTTTAAGGTGCCTTCCAACTCGAACTGTCTTATGATTTTACGATTCAGATTAACTGAGAATTATATCCACAAATACCAAGTGACTGTGCCTTAAAGAAATAATCTGTTGTGGGAAGAAAATTAGTGTGCTGCTTTCATTTTGTCCTGATGTGGCAGCATCAAATTGTGTGTTCATGAATACCTGAAGTTCCTAGGGAGAGAGAGCATCAATTCACATTTATCATACTCATTTCTCATAATCCGTTCCTTAAATTCAACATGTCCACGGGCAGATTGCATAGTAGGATGTAGAAAAGCCAGAGCTGTATCAAAAAAAAAAAATCCAAAGAACCCAGCTCTCTGATGCTACATAAGAAAAACTAAGAAATTGTATATATTTGAATTTTTTCACAGAATCACTGATGTTGGATGGGACCTTTGGAAGTCATCTGGTCTGACCACCCTCCTCAGGAAAAGCCACCTACAGCCAGTTGTTCACCCTGGAGGTGTTTAAGGCACGGGTGGATGAGGTGCTGAGGGATATGGTTTAGTGTTTGATGGGAACGGTTGGACTCGAAGATCCGGTGGGTCTCTTCCAACCTGGTTATTCTGTGATTCTGTGATTCTGTCATTCTGTGACTGGCTTTTGAGTCTCTGCAGGAGGGAGATTTGACAACCGCCCAGGGAAACCTGTGCCAGTGTTTCATCACCCTCACAGTAAAAAGGTGTTTCCTGACATTCAGATGGCACCTCCTGTGTTTCAGTGTGTGGCCATTGCCCCTCATCCTGCTACTGAAAAAAAGCCTGGCTCCGCTTTGCACTCTCCCTTCAAGTATTTACATATGTTGAAAAGATTTCTCCTAAGCCTTCTCTTCTCCTGTACGTCCATGTCTCTCTTGAATTAGGAGGCTCAGAACTAGACACAGAGCTCCAGGTGTGGCCTAACCAGTTGTAAGACCACACCTGGAGTACTAATCCCCTGGAATACTTGATCTAAAATTGCTTTTTTTATATATGTATTCTTTGCTGGTTTACATTTCATAATAATCGGCCCATGGAGTTTGCCCAGTTATGGCATTTTGAACTAGACAAATAATTTTCATTCCTCATGTAATTACTCATCAACTCCTCTGTATTCTTTTTTTTTATCTACATACATTTTTAGATTGAATTTTATACTGACAACTTGTTGGACTCTTGACTACTGAGAAATTATATAACAGGTTTTAATCCTAAAATTGAAAAAAGAAATATCCTTCAAATCTACAAATATAACATTCCACCATTGCCTTTTCAATAGTAGGATCTGGGCCACAGATTTTAGTTTTTTTCCTTCATGTTCAGTGTAGAGAAATGTTATTTGCTCATAAATCCCAACTGCAAAATGATTAAGACTCTGAAGCTTATACAAAAGCTTCATACAAAGGTAGTCATTCAGTGGTATACGAAGTCTTCACAAGTTTCTTAAGGAGTTTTTGAACACTGACTATAGGCAATTGTGATTTTATTTGTAAGCATATTTACCACTCCTGAAAAAAAAAGCCAACTCTGAAAAATTTCAAATACTTTATGAGTAACAGAAAAACTTTTCAGATTTTGGGGAGGTTTATATGCATCCTTTATAAAGACTGTTAAAAAGTTTGTGCCCTAATTTTCCTCTTACCATTCTTATTATCTCTGGAAATACATGCTGACTGACTCACCTGGAATATGCACTATCTATTATGCATCACATAAAGGTTTCAATGACACAATGCACTTCAATTTAGAAAGTTCTATTTTCTGCTTTGGCAAATACACATAATTAAATCTTGTAGGGTCTAATTTAGCCTCTTGTATTCAGAGGCAGAGAATGAAATACATATCGCAGCTGGCAAGAGTGCATATCCAGGATAAGAGGATCATTTTAACTATGTTAATAATGATTCCTCATAAATCTTCTGGTATTACTATCAAAAATATGTGCCGTAATAAAGCAACAATCTGTTTTCATCTGAAAAAAGAAAGCTACTCTGGTCAGTGCAAAACCCAGCTGCATTGTATATTTATTATTGGTCATTCACAAGAAAAACAACTAGGTCTTACTTCCAATTGATTACTTTTGGGGTATTTAGGACTTCTGTTAATTTAAAATTACCCTTTCCAAAAATTTTTATATTTCTCAGACTAATAGATAACTCTACTATTCCACAGAACATGTATTAGAGTACACAGTTTCTTTAATCTGCTCTAGTTTGGGGTCTGAAGTTGCTCCCATTGAATTTAATGATTAGCCTAGAGAATTTTTCATTCCAGTTACTTAAATTATCATTCTCACATCTCTTGGCACTTTGTTCAAATGTCTTCCTGCGACTGACTGTACCATTTTTATTGCAATATCCATTGAAAAGTACAGGCTGCAAACTAGGTGCTTTGATTTATTCTGGTTTTCTTTTCTTTAATTTTTGCACCCCTGCAAAACTTACAAGCCTGAGGAAACCTCTGTGGAGCAAATGTAAGTCTAGAAGCTGTGGGCTTCTTTTATTTTGGTTGCCTTCTATAGGTTGTAAGTTAAAAATAGTTCATGAGCCACAGTCTAAATTCCTAATGGAGCAGGAGTCTGAGCCTATTCCCAGATACCAATTTGCCCAACAGGCAAGTGTGTTCTCCCATGTGGAGTTAGCCCAGACTTGTTAGAGGGCTCTCATGTGCCTAAGTTCTCACTTGCATCATTCCTGCGGGTCAGGCAAAGATTCATTGGTATACCAAAGGCTACTACAGCCCAGTTTACCAGCAAATGTAGTGAACACCACTCTCCAAAAGCTTAGCTTAGATCACAATCAAATAGCCAACAACACAGGGGCTTGAAAAGTGTAATACTAAGGACTGAGCATTACACCACTTGCTGGCCCACATTTCCTTGCATAAGGTCAAGTTGCATCTCTGCCTGTACTTGTGCATTCTGCATTTGTTTCTGTGAAGGATACTTTAGCAGATGGCAAACTCTGTGCTAAAGTATTATCTATAACAATGTCTGTAGTTAAAATGTTTCCTTACAACTCATAGAACATTTGTTACACACTTCCTCCCATACACTCCATATTTTGTCTTTCAAATAATTATCTTTTATTAATCTCTTTCTTCTGTATTTCAATTTTTTTAAGTCCTTCAAATTTTGAGGAAAAAAATCAATTGCATTATTTTAAAGGAGCAATTAACAGTTATAGTAAGAAAAAAAAAGTGAGTAGGAAATACTTTCTGTACGCTGCTGTTACAGCATAACTGTTAGTTACCTTGCTGTTTTGTCAGCTAGACAGAGAGATGAACTCTTAGATGAGGTTAAAATAAACTGTCTGCAGTCCCATTGTCATTCAGATTAGGAAAGCATTGTCCAACTATGTTAGCCTCTTTTTGTATTTTCAGTTTACTTATTCTTGGAGTAATTTATACTCTCCCACTTCTTAATATAGATAGGGGTTTTTTTAAATCTGTACCACCGATAGTGCCTTTTCCTTTGAAACTTTAACTAGAATCTTATTCATTCAAGGTATCGTCAACAAATATTTATCACTTAAAAATCCCCTTCTTTAGATATATTTAAGGTTTCTGATGCTATACATGTACATTTACTTCTGTGCTTAAGTATTTATGAAATTACACCCTCAAAGTACATATTATTCCAAATTTAAATTAAACACAAGATAAAACACCTTGCCAAGGGAACACTCGCATTTCAGTTTCAGTGATGGAAAAAGCCTGTTCCCATGTTTGCAGATCTTCAATTCTCATTATCCTTCTTACAGTTAAAAATATTGCAAACAAGAAAATGAAGCATTAAAATATTTTCTGGGTTTTTTTTTAAATAAATTTTCTAGCAAAATGTAAGGATGCAGGCAGAGGTGCTGCTATGGATTGGGAAAATTGCAAGAAATGGGTTTCAGCTGCTTCCTCCTATCCCTTGGTACCATACAGTCATACAACCATGACATAAGATTTACTATTGGTGTGAGAAATAAGAAACCTCCACATATAAATTAGTTTCTCTGAGTGTGGCACATGAAGCCTACCCAAAGACATCACAACAGTAGTCATTGTGACACTAATGATACACAACAATTAGATTTGTTATTCAGTACCACATGCAGGAACAACATTGTATCCACTGGGTCACACGTGCCTTATTTCCAAAAGGAATTTCAAAAAGTAATTAAACTTCAGAACTTAGCTTATCTTTGGTCTTTCTGTTAGGGCCTACAATAACTTTGGCCATTAAAGAATGTATTTTATAATGTGAGGACAGAAACCAGAGATAAGAGGTGAACCATCCCTTGTCTTTTTTTCCGAACTGAAGTGGAATAATTATTTCTTGCTGCACACATCCAGCTGTTAATCTTGAGTGACACAAATTGGACCAAATGGACTACCTTCACGTGACTCCATGATACATATGCAGGCTGAGGTTTGGGGTGCATTGCAGCTGGAGCTCCCGGAGAGATCGCTCTTCCACAATCCGCTCACATACTGTAGGTGTGGCCTAAGTCTGAAAGCTATAAATATTTCCTGATGGATTGACCATTTGACCAGATATTTTTCACCAACATAAGACTAAATACATTCTTATGTTCTCATGTTGCTTATCAGCTGCTGATTAAACAGTTAAACACCAGAAGTGATGTTTTTTACTGTCAAATGCTGTTGCTGAGTTCTGCAGCGCTAGCAACACCACTTATCAACAGCAGATGTCTCCTATGGAATTTGCTCTCATGTGCTCTTTGCCAGATCCTAGTTTTATTGACCTTTAGAATGCAAAATAAATCAGCATGTATTATTCTGTTTTCATTTGCAACTATTTGGGAGCTATTTGGGAGGTTTTGATCCCAAAGCATCTTCAGCAGAGCTCTGTGATGTGTATTGCTGTTACTGCTGTATTGCTTCTAAGCTATGAGTGTTTTGCAGCAGCTGCTGTCAAAGTAGTATCTGGTACAAAAGTAGTGAAACAAATAAATAAATCTAATTTTTACTAGTAAGATAACATCAAGCTCTTGAAACAAATTTAGAAGACATCCTTTGAATGTGGCACAGTACAGCAGGTTTCTAATCATTCTTTATGTGCAAGTATTTCCTGACAAAATAGCAAAAATTTAGGAGCCAATTGAACTACAGTACAGTGTCTAGCAGCTAAGTTCTAAAATTATAATTATTAATTTTTCTTCTAGACAATTGACCACTGTCAAGGCAAGAAAAAAAACCCTGCCAGAGCCTGCCTCCCTCCCCAGAACTCACAGAAATTATGATAGGCATCCTTGCAACTACATATGCATAAGAAAAAAATTTTGTGTATGACCATGGTGTTTGCCAGTACTCTATCAGCTCTTCATCCTGCATTAGTGTAGTATTCTGGTAAATCCAGCCCAGGTTTGGATTATTTATTAAAGGAAAATCTTTTCAATTTACCTTTTATTGTCCACAGAAGAATTGAAACTTCTGTACAGAGCAGAAATATTCATTTGGTAAAATTAAGTACTTGCGTGTTATTTGTCTGTTCTTCCTTGTAGAGATATAATAAGTATACAGATTATCTCATTGCTGTTCTCACAAATTTAATAATCTGGCCTCACTGGTGAGCTTGCTCTGTAGTATTAAACCAACAAGAGTTGTTGATATACAAAATAAATTACTGTGGTAAAACCACAGTGGAATCCTTTCTATTCTAGGAACCATTCCTGTGGGCAGTAGCAAGCTGTGGTTTCTAGAACATCACAGTGCTCTTCCATCTCAAGACATCAAAAAGCCATTACTATGTCAGTTTAAATTCCACTTCAAATTTGAGTCTCACTTGAGTCTCACTCAAGCCCCTTACATCTACTAATTTAAAAAAAAACAAAACAAAACAAAACTGAAAGCACCCCAATTGCACTCTGTCTCATGATTTGAGATGAGTGTCCACTGTAGTACACACAAGATGGGTGGACTCTTCCAGCAGAAACTGCAGTGTTCTCTTACAACAAAATAGACATTTCCAACATGAGTGATCTTATCTTAAAGGCACCACTGTATTTCTTTCATTTGGCCTTTATGGTGACCAGCCCTGGTCCACATTTCAGGAAATGTCTTAATCTGGTTGTTCACCACACCAACAGGAGAAGGCTGAGTCACTCAAACTTGCAACGCTGAGAAACACAGTGGCAGATTATGCTTTGTTCTCAATGCAGAACTCAGGTTGAAGAATTCGTTCTTTCAACAAAACCTGGCAATATAGCTCAAAACTATCTTAATATTATTTCATGTCACTGTAAGTCTGTGCTGAATTGTACATGTGAAATAAGACTCATGAGTGTGGTTTTTTGTCTGAGACTTTGTCTGGCGACCCATAATATGATTTCATGTCTCTTCTTGCTCTTGAAGCTCAGGTAAGGAAACGGTCTTTAAGGGGAAAACTGTATGGTTCATCATTAGATAGATATGAAGAAATTTTTTTCTGTATTAGCACCATTAGGCTGTAGTATGAATCGAATATAATTTGCAGGTTTTTAAACACAAAGAACACTCATTACATCTGCCAGGGTGCAGAACTTTTTAGGTAAAGTCTTTAAGGGAGTCTCAGGAAATGTTCATCCCAGTTCCATGTTCCATGAAAACAGAAGAGGACATCAGCCATAAGGAGCTTGTTATTTTGGGTTACTGGTATACTCTGAACTGCAGAGATGGTGTCTAGAAAGAAGGAAAGTGAAGTTGTGAAACAAGTTATCTGTAAGCTTAGAATCAGGGCGATGAAAGTTTCAGGAAAGAGCTGAGTGACGATTTCTCACAATTTCAAACAATTTTGGTTGAGATTTTATCTGATTTGAACCTGGAAAACAACTGAGAATAACCTGACTGTACCGTTAATTCTCATTTCCCAAAAGTTGTTCCGTCACTTATTTTAGAAAATAAAATTATTTCAATTAGTTTTTCTACTTTCTGCAAGTAATGCTGAAATCTGAAGTAATCATAAGGACCATCAAAAGGAAAAAGTTATATCATCTGAGTATAGTATTATATATAAAAAGACATATTCTATATATTGTAAATATACATGTTTCAGTAATCTTGTAAGAAGAAACACCACAGCGTTCAATCTCTCTTGAAGAGATTTGAAAACTAGGTAGGGCTTATATCTCATTTACTAAAGGAAAAATTTTGATGCAATTCATACTACAGAAACTGCATCACGCTGATGCTTTCAAATTTGAGCTTGAAATTGAAGTTAATTTCAACTGTGCTTTTAGACAGCATTTGTTAATTAACTCCTTAAAAGATGCATTTATTTCATAATAAAAATGGCACATAATGTGAAAAGAAGCTTTTAACAAACAAATTGTACTGCATATTCTAAGACAGTAGAAATGTAAACCTGAGAGAAGTTTACTCCTGAGAAGAAGCTTTCATTATTAATTATTCAAAAAAAGAAGAGCAAGCACTTCTGATAATATCTATGCACTTTTTTACTAATAATATTCCTTCCTTTCTAACTGCTAATAAGCAAACTAGTATGTGACATTTTAGTTAGTTACAGAAAAGTAAACATAAATCACAATGCCTTTAAACTGAAAACCTGATCAGAGCCTCTATCATATCCGTGAGATGCTGTCTGCTCTTTACTCTGGCCTTCCAGACTGAAAATGCAAAAATCAAATTCTTCATAGCCAACAAAGAATGTGATTTTTAAAGTGTGTAAGTCATATGGAGATTTACAGTTAATAAAATTTGTATGACATCACCTGTACATGCATGGGTGTAAACAAGCATGTTTACAGCCCTGCAAGTCAGCCCAGAAAAGCACAAGTCTGATTCAGCCCAGGAGACAGATAGGTACACTAGCATTTCACTGCATTTGACCTAATATATTCTGTCAGCATAGGCAAGCAGCTTTGACTCACCATAGCCCAAAATGATACTTGTCTGTGCAGTTACAAGCACAGGCAGAGAAACTATCTGCAGGTGTCTGTGTCAGCACATACAATTGGCACTTCTGAAAACCCTAGCTAAGACCTACATAGCTCCTACTTATCTTTCAAAATGCACTCCCACACGGCGCTTAAGTGCTTCTGCAGGCTCCTGCATGCCCTTTTTCCAGCAGTGGAGTTCTGTAGGAACGAACTTACTCTTGGCTCTACAGTAAGACCTGTCCTCAGTAGGTAAGGAGGCTGGCAGCAGCTATAGGTAGATTGGGGACAATCCAGCATTAGACTTACCTAGTATGTTCCAAGCTTGAGGTTATACAAGGTTTCCATTAGTTCAAGAGAATCATCATAAGGTTGTTATCATAACAATAACAATAATAATTTGTAAAAAGAACATTGCCAAGTAATTTAGTTTATCATAATTCGTAAAAATGAAAAAAAAACCCAGAACATACAGATAATCCAGTAAAGGGATGCTTTTCTCACACAGCATTTCTCAAGAAACTGCCATGAAACATGGACTGCATTAGAAGGTTGACATTCACCCCTGTTCAAATGGCTACTAAAAGGCCCATATACCACACAGCAGTGGATGAAATCTTAGTAAAGGACTTCTAAATTTTCCTGCCCTGCTCAACAATTCCACAGCCATATGTTTAAAAAACATTCAGCCATAAACACAGCACTCCTTTCTGTGCCCACTCAAGATGTGAGATGAAGGTTCAATACAGTACAGTGTAAATTATTCTTGCATAAGGCATGAAGTAAGGAAGGATGAATGTTCTTGATGGCGATTTTGTGGCCCTGCACAGATACAGACCATTTTCTCAGCTTATGGTTATTGTCTTGAGATAATATGATATGACAAGTCCAGATGTTTGAAACTGATGCAGCAATAGAGACTGGGACCAACACATTACCATAAAGGACATATTTAATTCAATTTATAGTGTATTGGGCACTGTCAGAGGTATGGAATTTCTAGCTGAGTGTAATACAGAAATCATTACATGCTCTAAGGAACTTTGGAAGTGAATTAATGCAAGCCAGAAGACATTGTTATAAAGCTAGAATTATTTCTATCTCTTAATCAACAATCTCTGTATTGCATTGCTGTCACACTAGATTTGCCTAGTTATGAAATAATTAGCAGAAATGTTCTTTATGGAAAGTTCATCAGCATTGTATAGACTCATGCTCTTTTTGTCCCATGTTGAATTACAGAAACCCACATACATGAATCTTTGAGAGAACAATGTGGACACAAGGCCACAAAAAACCCAAGACTAACTCCATAGTTTGGGAACGAAGAGTGGGAGGGGAAAAACAAAGAGATGGTTATAGAACATGTTCTAACCTGTCACACATGAGACAAGGCTCAACTCAATTACTTCCCTCAGTATCAAGACTCGTTCAAGTATAGATATTTTCTTATACTTAGCTGGAAAACATCAGTGTGCAAGAATGAAGAACAAGTTAACATCAAGTTTCTTGTGAAACTGAAGAAATCCATGATGAAAATTTTTCAATTATTGACTGAGGCTCACAGTGAAGAGTGCATGTCTCATGCACACATTTTTGAACTGCACAAACAATTTTTGGAAGGCAGAGATGTTGTGAAAGATGTTTATTCCCCAGGACACCCATGCACAGCAGTTACCAATGACAACATTGAAAAACTACAAGATGTGATTTGAAAAAAGAGAAGGTTGAGTGTTCAAGCAGTAGCTGAGAAAGTTCATTTGGACACAGAGAGTGTTCAACACATTCTAATGCAAGAGTTGAACATGAAAACAGTTTGTGCAAAAATGGTTCAAAAAATGCTGTCAGATAAACAAAAAGAATGTCACAAGACATGGTGTCTGGACCTTTTACAACACATTTAGGATGACCCAGATTTGTTGAATTCATTAATTGCATGTGATTTATGGATGATCCCGAAACCAAGCAACAATCAATGCAGTGGAAGTTAGCAACAAAAATACCAGGCATGAGTCATTCAAAGTTTAAGGCTATGTTGATTGTTTTCTTCAATATCCAGCATATTGCAATGGCAGAGTGGGTTCCCAGTGGCCAGATGGTAAATCAGAAATGTTACATTGAATTCTTGGAACTGCATGAGCACATGAAATTACATGAGTGCACTTCATTCTGGAAATGACCAGAGTTGTAGAGAAATGTGTGGGCCAGCCCACAACACTTTGTGATGCAGTTTTTAGCTAATAACATCACTGTGCTTAAGCATCCACCCTGTTTGCCAGACCTGGCTCCTTGTGATTTCCACCTCTTTCCCAAGATCAGGTCGATTCTCAAAGGAAAACAATTTTTGTCAGTAGAAGATGTGGAAGCAAAAACAACAGAGATCCTCCACAGCCTTTCAGAAAATAATCCATGGAATTGCTTTGAACACTGGCAGTATCATATTCAACTGTATGTCAACTCAGAAGGGAACTATTTTGAAGGTGATCATAGTTAATTTTCTTATATGTTAAATAAACAGTTACTGGCACAGTCTCTTTTTTGCACGTGTGTGTTGCACCTGGTAAGTTTCCCTACAAACAACTTTTCTAAAGAGTATGTTGTGAATCTATTACATATTCAGTCACCTTTTATGTTAAATTAATCCATGAAGACCATCCTCCATATAAACATTGACATAACTATATTTTATATATCTGGGACCTGGAACCATGAACTCTGAAACCAGAAGGCAATAATTTATGTTTCTTTGTTTATAAGTTGTATAGCCATAAAAGTACACTGCTAATGTTTTCTCGTAGTTTAGGGCAATATTCAGTGTCACTGCTAGAAGATATAGAATCATAGACTTATAGAATGACCAGGTTGGAAGAGACCCACCGGATCATCGAGTTCAACCATTCCTATCAAACACTAAACCATGCCCCTTAACACCTCGTCCACCCGTGCCTTAAACACCTCCAGGGAAGGTGAATCAACCACCTCCCCGGGCAGCCTGTTCCAGTGCCCAATGACCCTTTCTGTGAAGAATTTTTTCCTAATGTCCAGCCTAAATCTCCCCTGGCGGAGCTTGAGGCCATCTCCTCTTGTCCTGTTCCCCGTCACTTGGGAGAAGAGGACATCACCCTCCTCTCTACAACCTCCTTTCAGGTAGTTATAGAGAGCAATGAGGTTGTCCCTATGTATACACCTGTATACCATAGATCACAGAATGGATTGTGTTGGAAGGGACCTTAAAGCCCATACAGTCCCAGCCTCCTGACACAGGCAGGAACACCTTTCACTGCATGAAATTGCTCAAAGCCCATCCAGCCTGGCGTTGAACAACTCCAGGGATGGGGCGTACATCATTTCTCTGGGCAGCCTGTGCCTTGCAAGCCTCACAGGAAAACTTTTCTTCCTAGTATCTCATTTAAATCTCCCCTCTCTCTGCTTAAAACCATTCCACCTCATGCTATCACTATATTCCCCAATAACGAGACCTTCTTTATCTATCCTGTTGGCCCTCTTCAAGTACTGGAAGGCTGCTATGAAGTTTACCCAAAGCTTTCTAAATAAGGCTAAGCAAGCCCAACTCTTTCAGTCTGCCCTCATATGGGAGGTGCCTGTAGACGTGTCTGTTCAGAGATCTGTCAGAAATAAGAGTTTATTGAAACGTCTGAACCACATGCATGCCATGAAACAGGAAAAAGGAGTTTGATTTTTATGGTGATGATCCTGCTAACAATCGTATTCAGAATGCGCACTATTCTAGCTTCTTCGTTCCCAACAGATGAAAGGCTCAGTTCTATCATACAGCTGGCATGGTTACCAGCACTATGTGACAGACTTGCTTATATTATTCTTCCATCTAGAGAGTTGGGTATTATTGTAGAGTGAGACCAGACCTGCCCGTTACCTTTAGAACTGAAAAGAACAACTCATTGGAACTACAACTCCCTGCCCTCATCACCTTCCTTTGTGTATTAAACACAATAACAAGGGTTTTCACCTATGATTTACCCTTCTCATTCACTAGTTATAAAATAGAAGAAAGACAATGAATTGCGGAAGAGCGGCTCTAGTTTATTATTTCGCACAGCTTCTTAGCTGTAAACAGGTCTGCTGATACTTTTAAAGCATTGGCGCATAAAGCCTTAATGCAGATTATTCAGAAGTGTGCTGATATTTACCTGGTTCAGAATCAAACTGTTCTGTTTTCTCCAGGGATAACCAAGTCAGGCACCATCACAGGTCTCTGCCTTACCTCAGTTCCTTCAATACCTTGTAAAAGGTTTGACATCAAGGGTTATTTTAGCAATAGATCAAGCGCTCCTTGGTATTTGGAGTTATCTCAGAAGATGTATTCAAATTATCACTGACATTCATTTCCTAGTCACTATCAAAAAAAGTCTTGTTTGAGTTTACCTTCTATTCCAAAATTTGAGGTTTTTCATCAAAATATTGCTTAAAAATGGGGACTTTTCTTCAGAAAAATCACTGTTTTGAACACAATCAACAAGATGAAGCTCTGTCAACCTTCTGATATCCGCTGGTTTATCATAGAATCATAGAATCACCAGGTTGGAAAGGACCCACTGGATCATCGAGTTCAACCATTCCTATCAAACACTAAACCATGCCCCTCACTGCCTCGTCCACCCGTCCCTTAAACACCTCCAGGGAAGGTGAATCAACCACCTCCCTGGGCAGCCTCTGCCAGTGCCCAATGGCCCTTTCTGTGAAAAACTTTTTCCTAATGTTCAGCCTAAATCTCGCCTGGCGGAGTTTGAGGCCATCTCCTCTTGTCCTGTCCCCTGTCACTTGGGAGAAGAGGCCAGCACCCTCCTCTCCACAACCTCCTTTCAGGGAGTTGTAGAGAGCAATGAGGTCTCCCCTCAGCCTCCTCTTCTCCAGGCTAAACAACCCCAGCTCTCTCAGCCGCTCCTCATAAGGCCTGTTCTCCAGCCCCTTCACCAGCTTTGTTGCTCTTCTCTGGACTCGCTCCAGAGCCTCAACATCCTTCTTGTGGCGAGGGGCCCAGAACTGAACACAGGATTCGAGGAGCGGTCTCACCAGTGCCGAGTACAGAGGGAGAATAACCTCCCTAGACCTGCTGGCCACGCTGTTTCCATTCCAAGCCAAGATGCCATTGGCCTTCTTGGCCACCTGGGCCACTGCTGGCTCATGTTCAGTCAGCTGTCAACCAACACACCCAGGTCCCTCTCCTCCAGGCAGCTTTCTAGACAGACTTCTCCTAGTCTGTAGCACTGCATAGGGTTGTTGTGCCCCAAGTGCAGGACCCGGCATTTGGCCTTGTTAAACCTCATCCCGTTGGTCTCAGCCCAGTGCTCCAGTCTGCTTTATACCTCAATCCAGCTTCATGAGGAGTTTTCCTTCCCTTCTCATCCTTCCCTCTGTTTATGAACATTATGGATGAAAAGGGAACTTAAAAAATAAAGACATCCTTCAGGCACCAGAGTACTAATTTTGACAGAAATGTATGCCTAGGAGCATAGTTTCTGCTTGAGTTCCACAGTAAGGCTGACTGTTCTATCACCTTGCTGTCTGTAGGGAATGGCATACACCAGCCATCAGAGAAAATCAGAAGTCATACTGAAGTTCAAATGGCCCTATTTCCACACCCATGGCTTACTCTTACAGTTATGTCATGTCAGGAGCTACAACTTCCTCTTTTACTAGGGAAAAGCCACTTTCTGACTGACAGTTCAAAGATCATAACTTCACCAGCAAAAGATTTTCTTACTCTTTCCTTTGCTCTCAGCAGCTCTCCTCCTGCATACCTCACATTGCCTTTAGCAGCACTTCTGAGAGATGGGCTGAGCAAAGCTGTGAAAATAACATACCACTCACTACCTTCATGTTGCCCCAGGCTATAGGCTTTTTCATATCTCTTTTTTTTGATTGGCAAGTTAATTCCAACTGGAGAGGTAACTATGCCCTTGATTAACCCTTTCTGGGCTAACTGAAGTATAGGGAGTGATGTGGGCATGTAAACAGATACCTACTTATCTCAATATGTGGATGCATAAAGAAGACTTCCACACCTTTTGTATTGCACAACTTGCCCTTAAATGCCAAACTATGCTGCATTCTGCAATCAGCTCTACCGCACGGCATTCACTGATTACTGTTCAGAGGGTTCCTTGTTTTATTGTCCTCTGTCATTTGTACACTTACGTGGGGATGAGCTTTCCAGTCTGCATTGTGGGTTGTTCCTTTGACAAAGCTCTGCATAAATGTTGTTGCTCTGGCGCTTTAAGATAATAATGTTCTATCTGCTATTCTTTTCTACTACTTCTGCTTAAAACATATCAGAATTTCATGTTTCAGAGAGGAATTAGAGAATATAATGTCAGCAAACTAAGCCATGTTGCTAAATTTACATTATTCGTTACAGACTTATTTGTTGCCAACAGGCTACTGTCAAAACAGTTTCTCTACAGCTCTCTGAAATCACAGTCTCTGTGACTATATATATGTTTCCCTGGGGTGTAGACATGCCTCCTTGCTGTTTTGTTTGCAAATGTGAATTCAAACTATTCATAACTAATGATCTGATTTTTCTTGCAGCTTAGCAGTATAAGATGGATGCAGTTCCCTGCATTTGCAACTGTCTTCCTTTGGGATGCAAAATAGATGGAATTCACTCTGTTTAGAATATACTCTTCTTCTTCCAGATGTGCACACTATAACACAATTTCATTACGACCCTTTTAGACTTGAATAGATATCTAATTTCAAAGCTTCTGACTAATACCCTTGACAAGCATCCTTGCACAAACTGGGACAAAGTCATGGATAGGTGAAGATTGAGGACATGCAAGAGGAGGGTGACTCACACTCTTGTGTCAAGAGGCACCAGTAATACAGTGAAGTTGTGTCTGTTATGAGCCTTTTAATCAAGATCAAGAGGAAGAGAGAACACAGAATCCCAAGGGCTTTTCTAGATTACTTGATCAAGGAGATCATGAAGCTTTCTACAAAAAAATATCAGAAGTCTCCCAATCACAATCTCTCATCTTTGTAGATTATTCCACCCATACAGCCATCTACTGGGAGAGCAATAGCATTTTCTTGATGACATTCACAGCAATCTCGCAACAGAAATGCTGGAGGGAAAAATGTGAGTGATACATCAGTTGTCCTGTTGTTCAAAACAACAAAGAACAGTGATAACTGCAAAGAAGAGGCTGAGAGGAATCTAAATGCAATTTACGGCTACGTGCAGGGAGTTACAAAGTTGGTGAGATGAACCTTTTACTAGTAGCCTTTGGTTAAAATTAAGAAAATAGGCACAAATTGTAATTCACCAGGACAGTAATGCATCACTGGACCCTCTGTCTAAGAGGTTTTCAAGGCTTGAGTAGTTAAAGCTATGGCTGATGTGATTGCTCTGGCAACAGTCACAGAATCACAGAATCACAGAATAACCAGGTTGGAAGAGACCCACCAGATCATCGAGTCCAACCGTTCCTATCAAACACTAAACCATATCCCTCAGCACCTCATCCACCCGTGCCTTAAACACCTCCAGGGAAGGTGAATCAACCACCTCCCTGGGCAGCCTCTGCTAGTGCCCAATGACCCTTTCTGTAAAGAATTTTTTCCTAATGTCCAGCCTAAACCTCCCCTGGCGGAGCTTGAGGCCATTCCCTCTTGTCCTGTCCCCTGTCACTTGGAAGAAGAGGCCAGCACCCTCCTCTCTACAACCTCCATTCAGGCAGTTGTAGAGAGCAATGAGGTCTCTCCTCAGCCTCCTCTTCTCCAGGCTAAACAACCCCAGCTCTCTTAGCCGCTCCTCATAAGGCCTGTTCTCCAGCCCGTTCACCAGCTTTGTTGCTCTTCTCTGGACTCGTTCCAGAGCCTCAACATCCTTCTTGTGGTGAGGGGCCCAGAACTGAACACAGTATTCGAGGAGCGGTCTCACCAGTGCTCCAATGGGATGTACAGACCTCCAGTGAGCCTTTCTAACCAACATTTCTGTGATTCTATAGCTGTATGGAATTTTTATTTAAAAGTGTTTTCCTTCATCCTTCAGACCATTCTAGCAAAACCAGGTCATTAAGCATAACTGATCATTCAATTTCTCAGCAAAGGTCATAAGAACTGAGGAATTAACTTTTGCTAAATTAATACCTCATCATTGCTTTCTTGGATAAGAATGGAATTTTTTTTAGCCTATCATTTTTTCTAGCTTTTTCAGAAAGTGATAACAAAAAATTACTAACACATTTTTCATGTAGCAAACCCAAACATTTCATTACTGTGGTATACCAAACCTGGTTACGTTAACGATCAATGCAGAGAGTGTACTGCTTTTTGCTGTTCCATTATAGGACAGACAGTTCCTTCACATATGTGTTTCTCCCTAGTGAAGCTAGTGTGACTTTTATATTTAGCATAAGTAGAAATGTATTTAGAAAATAAGACAGGATAAAGATATGTGGACTATATTGTGCCTTTCAGGAAATTTGTCTCTGGAAGAGCATGCTAAAGCCTGCCTAGTACTGTATAGCTTAAGAAGAAGCATAAGGGTCATATATTCTTGTAATGGAAGCAGCAACTTTGAGAAAGTCTCTGGTTTATCTGGTGGCTTAACTAACTAATGTTTCTGATGCGGTATGTCCTCTGTGCAGGAAATACCAGCTCACCAAGACTGATACCAATGTTATTACTGTAGCATGTGTAAAGGAGCAATGGTTTCTATGTTGTTTTGCATAAAATAAAATGGCCTACATATTGAATAGCAGCATGGAAAGTTTACTCAAAAATTAAGGAAATAGAGAAAGAGTATGGTTTCGTGAAAGATGAACATAGGGACAAATTTAGATTCATCACTGAAATTGGTCTTTAAATTTACAAAATTTGTGGAAAACTCAAGAAAGCACTGGAAAGTGGATAAAGTTGGCCCTTTAAAGTACTTTCAGCAGGAAACTCCAATCTTATTAGTTGAATTATAAAATGCACACTTTGCCAGAAAAACATGAGAATAAACAAGGAGCACCATAAATAAATGTGGAAGCAGCTTTTTGTTAAAGTTTATAGTTCTTCTGCATCAAAACCTGGGATCAATATCAAAACAACAAACTCTATTTTTTTTTCCCGTAAGCTCCTCTTCATGACAAAATGATGGGAATAACTATGGGAAGAGGATCACTATGAAACAAGGAAGCTGCAGAAATTATTCATACAGATAGACTACAATTTTTCTTGCAAGTGCTTATTAGTCTCTGCTTCCCTGCTACTGAACAAGTACTTCCTATCAAAGTTAGTATTATCTGCAGATGTTCAGATTCTTTAAAACTCAGGTTGTCTTAATTTAGATGTTTCTGTTTACCTCCACAATAGTAATTGAGGGCTAGATCCTCAAAGATATTCAGGCACCAACATGAAATTGATGGAACATCAGTGTCTAAATAGTTTTGCAGATTTTATTCCAAAGGTAAGCCCACAAGTTTCAAAAACATCTGTATTTCCAGCAGTTATTTGACTCACCACTTTCATCCTACCAGCACTAATAGGTCATTCAGTCATTCCAGAGAGGGAAAAAGAACATCAAAGATTTTTTTTTCTTTTGGAAGCCAATAAAGCCCTATATTTTAATACTGCATTATTTGTAGGAGAATAGATTTCAGAACCTGGAAATTCCCTTTGGAAATTCTGATAAGTTTACTTTAGCTTTTGTATTGAATTGATCTTGTTATTAGTTAACATTTGCTGTCATATCTAATTTCATAGAATCATAGAATCACTAGGTTGGAAAGAACCTACTGGATCTTCGAGTCCAACCATTCCTATCAAACACTAAACCATGCCCCTCAGCACCTCATCCACTCATCCCTTAAACACCTCCAGGGAAGGTTACTCAATCGCCTCCCTGGGCAGCCTGTTCCAATGCCCAATGACCCTTTCCATAAAAAATTTATTCCTAACGTCCAGCCTAAACCTCCCCTGGCAGAGCTTGAGGCCATTCCCTCTCATCCTGTCCCCTGTCACTTGGGAGAAGAGGCCAACTCCCTCCTCTCTACAACCTCCATTCAGGCAGTTGTAGAGAGCAATGAGGTCTCCCCTCAGCCTCCTCTTCTCCAGGCTAAACAACCCCAGCTCTCTCAGCCGCTCCTCATAAGACTTGTTCTCCAGCCCCTTCACCAAAAACTGAGAACACCTAACTGAATACAGCTTTCTTAAAGATCTCTCACACTCCATCTGTACACTTCCTCATCTCTTGAACCAGGATAGCAAACACTACAGAGGAAATTCTTTGTTGATGACAAAGGTGCAATAGCTTTCCCACTTCCCATGACTGCCCCATCATCCTTTATAAGTTGATCTTTACATCAGATCTAATACGTTAATTTGTCCTCCCTGTAGCTCTGCTAACCTCACTGTCTCATTTTTGAGGAAAAACGTCAGCAGCTACAGCTGCCACATTTTCACATGTTTGGTTTTAGACATCCAACTAAATTCATACTTCTTGGAAACTCTCTGAAGAATTTCTTAAATATTTGCACAGTGAAAAGTACTATCACTCATTACTACAAAAGCTTTTGTTATCTGCCAAACAATTCACAACTTTGTGCAAGCTGGGAAAAATTTATGTGAAGACGGGAAATTATTCATAAAATATCAGTGAGAATAATTAAAATATATTTTCCATAGTCCTCAAAAAATGTATGATCATTCTTATGTTTTGGGGGTTTTATAAGTCATAACCTTCTCTATCCAGAAGAGGACCTTTAAGTAATCCTTTCTTGGATGGGTTCAATCACAGACAGGAATTTCATAACATATATTATACTGAATTTCCATTGATCATTGTTCTAAGTCAATGTGATAAATAGGATGATGCTACATAATTTTCCTTAATTAACCACTAAGCTGCATATTACTTCTATGATGTGACTGTATTTAGTCAACTGTTACATCCTATTAGATACAATTTTTAGCATGAGAAATCTTACCTCAATACTTAGTGTCATCGCATGCAATGTCAGAAAGTATCAGCTGCAGAAAATATAGAAGTAGTATGTATTATTCCTATCTCCAGTAGCTTGACTCTTGGACTAAACTTTTTGGCAAAATAAAATATTAAATTGATAGCTTTTGCCCATAGAAGATTTTGGGAAAATCTACTTCAAGATTTGAGACCTGGTTCTTTTCAGATTCCTGGAATACTGTTCTCCTCTCATGCAGACCAGGGATCTGCTGAAATACAGTCCCAGTTCATTCCCAGCACGTACACAGGATTTTATTGCCAAAGGATTCAAGTGTAGGCATGGGGAGAAGAATGAATGGACACATGGATCTGCCCTTGACATAAGGCTGGAAAATTGGATAGGTCTGCACTCCTGTATTGGTGAATGGAAAAGTATTCTCATAATGATGCATTTAGACATCATCAGGAAACGATTATGAGGACAAACATCTACAATGCAAACTCAATCTACATACTGTACATCAAGCCTACAACATGCTAGCTTCTATATAATGCTACCTGGAGAAAAACATTACTGGTGAAGGGACAAATAAATCTGAGATGGCTGCTCAATTGTTCTGCCTTCAAGTAAGAACAACTTTCAGTTTTGAATTTTCTGAAATAGTCCACTAAAAACAAGATAGCAATCAGAGTGATCCACAGCATTCAAAAACCTGTCATCATCCTGCCTCCCAGCTTGTATTCAAAAGTCAAGAGTAGAAAAGACTCTAGCTCATTGTATTTTTCATCTATTCCATCTGCACCTAGAAATGGGAAGCAAAACAACATATAAAAGGTGAGGCCAGGCTAAGAGAAAATTTCACCTTTTGAGAACCCAGATAACTTCTGCTGTGCTATTATTTTCTGTCTTGAGAGAGATGAAACAGACAAAAATGAGCAAGCATGAATTATAAGTTTCTGGAAGGTGGAAAGTACAAAAAAAGAGCAATGTTTACTGAGTTCTAGTGACGCACACTTAGCAAATAATCTTGCTTTACCTCGATTGACACATCACATACCAAATTTATGATAGAAAAAAGACTCAAACCAACACATCACACATTATTTTATGCCTTTTTCCAGTAATAATAAGAGATAATCATAACATTACCATGTGTGCCTCAGCATAATGAATTTTTGTTTGGACGAGGACATAGCTTCAGTTAGACAAAGATGTAAAAAATTATGAAAATAAATCATGTGAGCAGCTGACAAAAAATGCTGCCAATCTGCCTCACTTGTACTCTGAGAAAGATCTGTTGTAAAATAACAGCTACTACAGTAAACAAAAGGAGATGCTTCTACTCTCTGCTATTAAAAAAAAGGCATTCAAGCCTAATAGCATAAAGTAACAACATGCTACTTAGAACTTCCCCCCCACCCCCAAGGAAAATTTGGCATAAGGAATAAAAAAGAATTCCTATATAGGGCTGGGTTTAAAAAAAAGAGTTCTTCAAACACACAAGGCACTATTTACACAAATTCAACGATCTCACATCAGTAAAATCTGGACTCAAATGAAGACACACACACCACACAGAGCAGGATAATGGTCATAACCCAGGGATATAGTTTGCTACACATTGGGTTCCTATGCCAAGCAAAGGTGCTTAAAATACCTTTTTTTTTAACCCACTGTCTTGTGTAGCAACCTCTGATTTATATTGGCATGCTGCAAACAAGTGTAGGGAGTAAACTGGGGTAAATAAGAAAATTTCTTTGCATCTGGATGTCCTAAAAATGGGTCTAAGAACCTACACCAAAACTCTTAATTGAAATTAAGCATTTTCAGTTAATTCTGCTTTGTGGCTGACAACTGAAGACAAATATGAGCAGTCTCCACAGAGACATTTCTGACTTCTCATTGCAAAAAAAACACCTAGACTCTGTAGTTTTATTAACTTTCTCAAATATATGTACGTGTAAACACACACAGACAGAATTCTATGAAAAAGCTGAAGGACAACAACATATTAAATGTCATCACAAATTACGCTAGTTCATTCCTAACTCATTCATGACTAAAAGAAGAAAAACAAACAAACCAAATTCTATCTTGACTATACAACCATCATTTCAGCCAGAGCTCTGTAATAATTTCATTTCAGCAGGATTGTTCTGGTTAACTGAGTTAAGGGGATTCTAGAAGCAATTTTAGATGAGAATGCCTTATGGAATATATTATAGCCCAATTCCGATTTTAAATTCAGTCTAAATTTACAGACTTTTTGGCCCTCCCTACTAGACTGTATGAATCCCTATATTCACAATGCTTATGTGATTTGTTAATATTGAGACTATTCATGAAACGTAAGAATTTTTAGTTCTATTTTCTACTTAATGGATAAATTCTCTCAGACCTCTCAAGCAGCATCTTATAGAGGGTTCATTTCGGCACACCTAAATGTTATTGTTTTATTGTTACTCTTAAGGTTTATAATAATTTTGCTTTATACTTGCAAGGAAAGGAGAATTTATGGATCCACTGGAAAAACAGACAACAAGCTGGGAAAGTCTACAGCTAGAGTTAGATATAAGTCCCAAGCTTGATCTAAATTCACGTTTCTCAAAATGAGAGGTGCTACTGTTTTAGTTAGATAGTAGCTGGGCTCCACTGTCCCCTTTAGGCCTTCTTTAATTATATAATGTCTAAGCATTGCAGTACAAAAAATATTTTCAAACTTTGCCATGGATGAATCTGCACTCAGGAAAAGAAGGCTCTTATAGTAACTGGCCACCAAGGACTCTTCTGCCACTCTGGGAATTTTAAAGAAAAATATTCCCTGGAGGATCTCTGAAAGTAAACCAAATATAAATAAAAATGTATTGGAAATTCCATTACACCATGTTATTTTAAAGACTGGCAAGTCAAATATTAGGTATGTCAGAATCTTCACTGGAAAAGCCAAGAAATTAATGAACAATCCCACACACAACTTTTGCCACTCTTCTGCTTTGTGGAAGTGGTGGTGGAGAACAGCTGCATCAGCACACAGAATTAAAAATCAGGGTATTAAATTCTGGATGTGGTTTTATCACATATAGCTGTGTAACACCTGCTGCAACTTACAAATGCATCTGTGTTTTCTTGCCAGCAAAGAGGGGACTATAATATCTTATTGGCAAAGAGTGGTATGATTCACCACAATTAGATTCAGATTACAGAGTCAATGGCACTGTAAAGGAATAATGCTGTACTATTCCTTTTAATCAGTATGCATAGAAAAAATGACATTGGGATCACATCACCAAAGGACAATCTGGTGTTTATTACTTGTAACTGCTAGCCTTGCAATGTGTGTGGGATGCATGGGAACATCAACACATCTGTAAAAGTTCAGCAGGTTGAATATCTCTTCCTTTTCAGTATTTTTTAATGTGATTTTTCCTGAATGTAATCTGCTCTGTTTGGAAGGTGAAAATTAACTGCTGCTGGGAAATAAATTCAAGATGAAAATCTTTATTGCCACCTCTGCCAGGAACACAGATGCAGCATCTTCTAGGCAGAATTTGAAGAGTACTGCAGACATTACTCGGTAGTGCTCTGCCTCTGTCCTCTTCAAAAGTGCCTGAAGGAGCTATACCACCAACATAAGAGAGGCTTCAAACATTAAAATTCTGACTTCTTCACCAAATCACTGAATAAGAGCTGTCTATATCCTTGTTAAATTGAATTTATTTTACCTGAAGGTATACAGAGCAAAATCGAGGAAGTGTTTATATAACACATTTTCTCCCACATCATTTTTGACAAAATTTCTGCATATTTCTGATTGTGTATTCTCAAACAGAAAAGTAATGTTATTAGACTGCTATAATTGGAATATAATTATAATTACCACAGTTGTAGCCCTTTATCATTAACCAGAACACCTTTTCTGTTGTGATTTATTTTAAAGGATATAGTTGACAATTTCCAGAAGATTCCTCATTCAGGATAGGGCTTCTACATAGTCAAATGCATCTTAGCTCTTCTCCCTCTGAAATCCAGCCACTTCCTACTGTTATCTAAGTATCAGATGTAACTAAGCAAAGGCAAGATCCTTGTTCACTGACCCTCCTGTTCATTGAGTGTTTTCTCTCAGTTTCTCAGTGAAGTGTTCAGGAAAGAGTAGGGACGAATGATTACCGATACTTTTATACCATAAGACAGGATTGGTAACCTGGTAAATTGCAACACCAATAATTATTCAAAACTAGGTTCATCAGAATTCTTTCCCCCCATAAAAACATTACAATTAGAAAGCACTTCCTCCATACATTTCTAGCATTCCCCTGCTTAAAATATTAGTGTTCCCTTTAAGCACACCCTGTAATTTCATTTTCAGGTCTGTAAAGGGCACATAAAAAGAGTTCCTTGCTCAATAAAATATCCTGAGCCCAGTGGATAAAAAACTACTATTACTATGAAGTTTACTGCCTAGCTTATTGTATTGTCCCTTGTTCATTCCATGAACATTCCTCACAGAAGTTTTAAGTATCATTTAAAATACACTTAATGGTTTTGTTAACATACGTATTCCATCTGACAGGGCTTAGCCCAATCTAGTTTGCCTGCTGGCTGATATACTTTAACCTCCTGTTCTGAGCACAGTCTGTGAGCCTATAATGCCTCATTGTTTGGTTCCTTATAGGTGATAATGAAATTGGCATTCAGTTCCCACATCTGAATGGTTTCCATGAGACTTTTTCAAATTTGTTTGCAACTCCTGGTATTATATAACCATCTTAGTTTCAGCATACAGAAAGGCATGTTCTTGTCAAATACCTTATCTCCAGGATTATATTAATAATTAAACATGAGTCATCCTGGGCACAAGACATGTTTGTGTTTATACATGATACATACTTCAGGCTTATTCTAAAAACCAAAGTTAAATCGTTGCCTACATGAATTGTCAACACATTACTCCATGGTTTTGGCAGCCCTTCATTTACCATGCAAATGGCCCTGATGCACTTCTGTTTAAACTCAAGCTAACATTACACTGGAAACTGAAGGAAGGATCATGAGCATACGTTGCCTGATAGAAATCTTGTCTTGCCCAGCTAAGCTTTAAATTAAGATTCTAAAACTGCATCATCAGAGCTTAATATGTCAGGCTGCAAAGCACTGAGCTTTCTGAACCCAGTGGAACAAACTATTGAATCACATGCTTAACCTTTAGGACAGAAGTAGTCCCATAGATTTCACTGAAATTAAGTAAGCAGTTTAATGTGTACGTCTATCATTAGCTGTATTTAGCACTTTGCAAATTCAGTCACCAAAGGAAGCTCATAAGGACCAAGCAAGAGATACAACGCCCTTGAGTGTGTATGTACCATAAGAATAACAAGTAACTACAACATGGTACTTTGTATGTGAGATGTGAGTGGTTTGAAAATACCAGATGATAACTTTTAAACACAGCTTAGTCAGAACTGGAATATTCTGCTAGGGAAAAAAAAAAAAAAAGAAGAAGAGAGTCTTGTCCCACTAAGCCAAAATAAGAGAAAAAAATGTTCTGAAAAACAACATAAAATATGCATACTTAACTGCAGAATATCAGAGATAACCACAATTTACACAGTCCCTGTCAATTTAACAGATTGAAGCTCTGTGTGTGGTTGCAGTGCACTGAACTGCAAGTACAGCAATGTTCTGGACAATAACATTGATACTTTATTGCTCTTTTTAGTTATGTTTATAGCTGGAAGTATTAAGAAATGCAAAACAGTTCCTAAGAACATATTCACCCACACAGAAAAAGCTTTGCCAGATATTTCTGCAGGTGATGAAATAAATTAAACCTTCAGCAACTTATTTTAATCTATTATGTTTGATAGAATATCTTACCATGAAAAAAGGATATAATGATGGTTTCCTAATCAAGACATTACCTGGAATTATGAACAGTTTGTCTCTCATCAGGTCTTCTCAAAAGGACCCTATTAGTCTTTCAAAGTGTTTTGGTTTATTTTAATACAAAATTATTAAATGAATCCCAAATGAATCCTGTATATAAACCCATGCCCTTTGGTGCTTAAAAGAGGATTTAAAGTCTTTAGGACCAATAGTGCATCTCAGAATATTGCAGATAGACATCTAACTCGTGTTCAAAGTGCCTGAAAACACTAGCATATCCCTTCTTGGCATAAAATGTACCTACATGGCTGTAGTCTTGTGTCATTGGCATTCCTGGAATATCCTGTCCTTTGCAAGGGACTTTACTCCTACCTGAGATCTCCAGAAAACTGGTGACTAGACAACTTAGCACCTAAATCCAATAGTTTAACTAAAGACACGTTGAGTGACAGGATTAGGCTCCTTGTAGATACACAGTCAGGGTGGTAACTGACAACACTTTTTAACTTGCATGGTAAGAAAGCATTCGCATAGGTCATGGAAAATTCGAGATCAAAACACTGATGTCTGAATTCAGTGCCTTGACTCTGGATTCATGTCTGAATTTAGTCTGCCTCATGTCTGGATGAAGGACTCAGGCCTTTCAGTCATCTTTTCAGGACTTACTCGGGCCAAATATCTTTCAGCCTCCACTGCTGAAGCTTTTCTACTCTGTAAAGAAAATCAATCAGATTTCAGTCAGGATAGGAAGCAGAACATGGGTCACTTCAATTGCAGACAAGTCTCTAGCTGGGCTACACTCTTACCTACGCTCAATGAACATTTTGAGTCTCAAATAAAATGAACACTTTCAACAGCACACACAGCTATACGTGTGTGCTGTGCAGCAGATCCATACTAAAATCTGTACACAAAATGCCAGCTTCACCTTCTGTGATAAAGTGACTCGGCTACTGGATGAGGGAAAGGCTGTGGATGTGGTCTTCCTGGACTTCAGTAAAGCCTTTGACACAGTTTCTCACAGCGTTCTGCTTCGGAAACTGCCAGCCTCTGGGCTGGACAGGCGCACACTCTCCTGGGTGGAAAACTGGTTGGATGGCCGGGCCCAGAGAGTGGTGGGAAATGACATTAAATCCAGCTGGAGGCCAGTGACAAGTGGGGTTCCCCAGGGCTCAGTGCTGGGTCCAGCCCTGTTCAATGTCTCTATCAATGACCTGAATGAAGGCATTGAGGGAACCCTCGGCACATTTGTGGATGACACTAAGCTGGGTGGAAGTGTCGCTCTGCTGGAGGGTCGGGAGGCTCTGCAAAGGGATCTGAACAGGCTGGACCCCTGGGCAGAGTCCAATGGCATGAGGCTTAACAAGACCAAGTGCCGGGTCCTGCACTTGGGGCACAACAACCCTGTGCAGTGCTACAGACTAGGAGAAGTCTGTCTAGAAAGCTGCCTGGAGGAGAGGGACCTGGGGGTGTTGGTTGACAGCCGACTGAACATGAGCCAGCAGTGTGCCCAGGTGGCCAAGAAGGCCAATGGCATCCTGGTTTGTATCAGGAACAGTGTGACCAGCAGGTCCAGGGAGGTTATTCTCCCTCTGTACTCGGCACTGGTGGGACCGCTCCTCGAATACTGTGTTCCGTTTTGGGCCCCTCACCACAAGAAGGATGTTGAGGCTCTGGAGCGAGTCCAGAGAAGAGCAACGAAGCTGGTGAAGGGGCTGGAGAACAGGCCTTATGAGGAGCAGCTGAGAGAGCTGGGGTTGTTTAGCCTGGAGAAGAGGAGGCTGAGGGGAGACCTCATTGCTCTCTATAACTACCTGAAAGGAGGTTGTGGAGAGGAGGGTGCTGGCCTCTTCTCCCAAGTGACAGGGGACAGGACAAGAGGGAATGGCCTCAAACTCCACCAGGGGAGGTTTAGGCTGGACATTAGGAAAAAATTTTTCACAGAAAGGGCCATTGGGCACTGGAACAGTCTGCCCAGGGAGGTGGTTGAGTCACCTTCCCTGAAGGTGTTTAAGGCACAGTTTAAGGATGTTTAAGGATGTTTAAGGATGAGGTGCTGAGGGGCATGGTTTAGTGTTTGATAGGAATGGTTGGACTCAATGATCTGGTGGGTCTCTTCCAACCTGGTTACTCTGTGATTCTATGATTCCTTGCCTCATTGGAGGAATTTGTACAGGTATATGCAACCCTCAATGAAAATGAGAGACATTGAAACTGGGAAGTGGAGAGGATAGTTGCTTGGCTGAAGCTGAGCCTGGGGAAGGGGGAGGAAAGGGAATTCTTTGTTTGATTGTTTATGTTCTTTTCTTCTTAATACACAAAACATTGAGGGGAAGTTTCTGCTAGTGGGCAATAGATTAAATACAAATTCCCAAAGTTTGTTTTGCCCATGGTGCCCACCTGCAAAAAAAAAACAATTCCTGCACAATTGTAGATCCCATCCTAACCTATCCCCGTGAAGTAACATCTCACGGAAATTGACCACCAAATAATGCAGCATTAACACAGAAGAGGTGGCGTTTTCATTCTTATCCATATTTGTGAGTTGAGAAGTATTAGACCCAACATATCCCCACAAAAGAGATGTACAAGATATGCAAGCTCACTGTGTATTTCATTCAGGGTTTCCACACCATTGGCAACAGAAGGATAAAAATGATGCCCTGCCAAAAATATCTGTAAAGGACCACAGTGCCTGAACTTGTCTATCTTATGGATTCATGCATCTATATCCCACCTTCTCTTCTGGAAGAGACCCTAATATTGACTAATCTTAGCTCCTCTTAGCTTATAAAAATAATCAGGCTTCTTGATGAAATTCTCTAACTGTGACTTCTTAACCAAATTTAACTTTTATTTGGCCCTTTATTTTTCTATAAAATAGGAGTCAGGTATGTTTATTAGTTTGGCACTGACAATCACATGCTGGTTTGTTATATACTGCGGTCGGTAACTTCTTTTAAAAAACTTAGTATACCAAAGAAAAAAAATAATTAAAACAAATGGGTTTGGGTTTTTTTCACATCGATAGGAAAGTTTAAAGTCATTGAGGCCAAATAGCACCCACCCCTGAGGATTTGGCTCCAGAAAGTGACTAACTCCTTTTATGCAAATAAACAGACATCTATCTGTGCTTACGAATGCACCTCAATAAAATCTGTAAGCAGCACAGATTAAAAACTGCTGTGAAATACAGCATGAAGTTGTGAAAAGCAACATACTATTCCACTTCCTGCAGTAATTTCAGCTGCAGATTTTAGAACTACAGCTCTATTATAAGCACACCAGATGAAATCTATAATACCAAAACCATACAAATCTGATCTGACTATGGAGACAGTAGGCACAGCTCATCTTAATGCATATTAAAAATTATTGGCATTCTAATGCAAACAATATGAAATGAAAAAAATGTCTGTATCTGTAGCCCAGGCTGCCTCCAATCTTGGCATTATCAAAGAAATATAAAAGCACGTGCATGGCTGCAGATACATATAATGAGTATTGTTGTTCAAAACGGGGCCAGTGTAATGTTTACATTAGGCTTCTGAAAGACTGTATGAAAATATTCTCATTGAGAGAGAGATTCTGTTTTCTTCCTTGTCTCAGACCTACTTAAATAATTGTATGTATCTCAGCACAAGAAGTAGGGAAGACTGATCATGAGGCAATGAATCTCAAGCAAGACTTGCAGGATTCCTCAGACAAATATTTTTTCATTGCATAGATAGTGGGATTGAGTGTGCAGATGACACCAAGCTGAGCAGTGTGGTTGACACTCCTGAGGGATGGGATGACATCCAGAGGAACCTGGACGAGCTTGAGAAGTGGGCCCATGTTAACCTCATGATATTCAATATGGCCAAGTGCAAGGTCCTGCACCTGGGTTTGGGCAACCTCGAGTATCAATAAAAGCTGGGGGATGAAGGGATTAAGAGCATCCTTGCAGTGAAGGACTTGGGACCACCAATGCATGAAAAGCTGGACATAAGCCAGCAAGGTGTGTTGACAGACCAGAAGGCGAGTCATATCCTGGGCTGCATGAAAATAAGTGTTGTAAGCAGGTCGAGGGAGGGGATTCTGCTCCTCTACTTCACTCTGCTGAGCCCTCAGCACGATAAAGACATGGATCTATTGGAGTGAGTCCAGAGGAGAGCCACAAAAATGATCAGTGGGATGGAACACCTCTTCCGTGAAGAAAGGCTGAGACAATTTGGCTTGTTTAGTCTGGAGAAGAAAAGGCTCTGGGAAGACCTGATGGAGGCCTTCCAATAATTATAGTGGGTCTCATAAGAATGACGGGGACAAACTTTTAGCAAGGCCTGTTGTGACAGGACAAGGTTTAAACTAAAAGACAGTAGATTTCAACTAGATATTATAAAGAAATATTCTACAATGAGGGTGGCGCAACATTGGTACAGATTGCCCAGAGTGGTGGTAGAAACCCCACTCCCAGAAACATTCAATATTCCAGGTTTTAAATTACATCCATTTAACTCATGTTTAAGCTGTCACCCTATCAGGACTTTTCTTTCCTTACCTTCTTTTCAAATTCACTTAAATAAATTTTTTAAGTTATAACCCCACTATAATTTTATTCCTTAACTTTTTATTCTCTGATTTTATGTGACTTATTCAGCCAGACCTGCTTTCCATATGCAGGTAGATCAGATGACCTGTTGTAATCCCCTCCAAACTAGTGTATCATTCAATAATTTTGTCTTCCCCTGATGAAAATCTGGATTAGAGACAAAATTCACTATGCACCTGATTGCAGTACCTTTGTGTATAATTTATCATTATCATAAAATATAGTAGACTATAAAAAATAAAGATATATAAAATATAAAAAATAAAAAAAATAAAAAATATAGTAGACTATAAAATATAGTCTAGAAAACTAAACATCATATTGCAGTAAATGTAGGTGGGAATTATGTTAGAGATAATGCTGGAGAGAACTCTTCTGTTGATTTCCCTTGTATGTAGCACTTTTTAACATTAGTTAAATCACATTCTGTATCAAGCAATTATTTTTTCCATGGCAATTCCTGAAAATATGTTATTTAAATGCAATACATATATTATATATAACTCATAAATAAATAGAGAACCTTTTAAACAGTCCCATATGTCTGAAGCTGACTTCTTCACAGTTGTTTGCGTACAGAACTTCTCTGTAAAAGGATATGGTTAATATTCCCAATTTGTAGCTATCTGGTATCAGTTTTCCTCTGACATCAAATTGTGAGGAATTATAATGCATAACACATAAAGTTACAGTGAAATAAACTTGGCAAATTTTAACCTTGGTCAGTTTTTATCTTGACTGATACTTTTTTCTTGATACTTCCTAAAAATTCCCTCTAGTGAAATATAGTCTATTTCTACTACAACAAGTAAGTTACCAACATCATGAAGAACGTTTAAAATGAAGAAGGGGAAATGACATAATACTGCAGGAATAGTTCCATGTTGACAAGAAATAGATCTGGCTCAAACACAGAACACTGACTTGACTACTTAAAGATGCTTCATAAATAAAACACTTCTCTAAGAAACATTTCAGTTTGCAACACCCAGAAGGTCCCAGAACTCCCAGGAAATGTATTGCTAAAGCCACACAATGACTAAGCTTTCTAAAAATGGTCTTGAAAGAATGGAGGTCAAAAGCAACAGAAAGAGGATACAAATATACTGTGTGGTTTGCCTTTCCCCATCAATCATTATAGCTATACAGGTCCTTGGTAGTTATTTGCCCTGTGTCATATGTGTGGCCATATCTGGACAAGTTATACCTACACCACTTTCTCATGGCCTTCCAATATCCTGTTTGATTTGTAATCCTTGCACTGTGTGACCTTTTAGGAAACCTCCATTCTACTCACCAAAAATACTCACTCTAGCCCCCTGTTCTGCATTCTTCCAGGTTCTTCTGCCAAGAAACCAATGCTTTTCCATGACCTAGCAACTGAATTCAGAGAGATATCAGTTCAAATCTAGCACTGTTTATAAGGACAAATAATGATCTTTATGCATTCAAAAACAACCTCTTGTAGCCTCTTAACCTTCTCCCAAAATTCTAAGTTGTATTTCTCCTCAGCAAGGCCAACTTAACAAAACATGACCAAGTCATGTCAGTGATATTTTAAGCCAAGAACATGACAAGAATTTTGGAAAAAAATAGAACTGCAATGATTAAATGCTTAAATGTTTATTATAATCTGGTTACTGAGCAAATTTCCCAGGGAAGTCTAAGACTGAAGTGATATGAGGTGCACAAAGTCATTGGAAGCTTGCTTTCTTTCTGATAACATTGGGGATTGTCTGGCATTTGATGAAAGAACTAAAAGCTGTCATGGGAGGATGATGAGGTCTGAGATTAAGGCAGTGTCATGCGTCTAAGGAGAAATAGGATCACCTTTAAAATTTAGCATATATACAGGAACGTCTTTTTTATATATCCATCTTTCCAATCCATACACTTAGGAAAACAGTAGATTACCCACATCACTTCAGGTTCTGGCCCTGTGATTATTTTCTGTCATAGTTATGTGAAGTACAAAGAGTTTACAATCTCAGTTGAGACCTCAAGGACTGAGTGAAATGCACACACACACAATAAGAAAAGCTATTAACTGCCAAAGTAAAAATTATATTATCATACTATGGAAATCATTTAATGAATGAAATTACTAAGGCAAACTTCTTTATGTCCTTTTAGGATTATCAAACTTTTAATAACTTCCTGAAATTCCACAGGAATTCACATTTTAATTCTTTCAGAATTAGGCAAATATTAACTATTTTGGCTGCAATTTTTGATTTTTGCTTGAGGATGATTAAATTATTACCTTTGGAGAGATTTTGGTGTCTGCAAAACTTCATTCAATAATGTTAGTCTAATCTCTGAAAAATATTAGTCTTCTGATGCTGAAGAGAGGATGAAGAGCTGAAGACCTTTTGCCTGAATCACTACAACGGCCAGTATACTTTATTTCAAGTTTTAATTAATTTGCTGTAGTTACCACATTTGCAGTCACAGTTACCACTTGGAGTCTGAGGATAAGCAAACCAAAAGCAACAATTTTCATAGTGCACTGTTCAAATACTGCCAATTTTAAAGCCAGTGAGACTTTATACCCTTTCTTCTTCCTAGGTTCAAACATACTCTCCTGGTTTTTAACAATCTTCTCTAGGACAAAACGGAGTGCACCAAACTTCAGGAATGCCAAGATTTCTCTTTCAGCAGGATATCGTGGGTGCCAGGGCAGAGATGGTGATGTAGTGTCAAAATTCAAATTTATAACAGAGTTGAGGTAAAATTTCAGTTACTGGGCAATTACTGCCATTCCTTAGTAACCCACTTTCCCCTTCATGATACACCATTAACATTCTGGAATATTAATTAGTGGTTTTGAGGTCATCTGCAGCACCTCAGCTATGTCCGGATTCCTCAAAATTTTGAAAGAAGAAACAGGAACCTTGTAGGATCCTAGGACCAGCTGCAGAAATACATCTGTTTTGATGCAACGATATCTGAAAAAAAAAAAAACGGTATTCTGTTATTTGAACTTAAAATGTCTAAAGTGTTACCAAAGGCTTCAACAAAATGTATATTTATCCCTCAGGGGAAGAGAATTAGAGAGGCGTCCCTTCTTGTAAATAGACTGTAATGTTCTCCAGTTCACCATGTGTGCTTCAGGACAATGAAGTAAGTATAGAAAAGCACAAACTCAAATACTCCACTCTAAATATGCTCCTAAGAATGTCCTTCAGGCAGATGGAGAGCTGCAGCATGGAAAGCAAGAAATAGGAGATCTCTGTAACTGATGCTTTGGCCAACACTGGAAGAGCAGTTCCTACTGCTGCTCCAACCATCTGAGCCTTAGTGGACGCACATTTTTCTTCATGAATGAAAGGCTTGGTAGGGTCACAAAGATGCCTCTCCGAGCCATTATTGATGGTGTGCTCTTACTGTGTGAGTTTGTGACATCTTCAGAGACCAGAACTACTCTAAGCCACTTTTCTAGCAGCTGCTTCCTTGCAGAACTTGATGAGCTCCAGACAGTATGTCTCCAATAGGTCTATTCAGCCAAAAATCTGAGTTCTGCCTTTGGTATCCCTCTCAAAGGTTGCTTACCATTCAGTCTCAGACTGAGATTAGGATTTTGACTTCATCTTGTTATTTATTATGCATATGAAAGACTAGTGTCTAATTTTTTAAAAGTTTGGGGGGTTCTTTTTAATGTTTTAATGTGACTGGAAGGTTGTTTGCTTAATGAACCAGAACAATGGAAATATAGAAGGTCTTACCTGATCTTATGTGGAAGCACTACCTGCCACTACAGTAACACGATTTTAGAGTACCAGATGAACGAGCTGTGGTGTGATAAACAAAACATTAAAAATGTTAGGAGAAACAGCCTTTGGTTTCTCTGAATATCTTTTTGAAATAATCTTTATAAAATATTGTATAAACACTGTTATTGTTGTTGTTGTTATTAGTAGTATTATTTACCCTGAGAAGTACCTTACACAAGGGACAAAAATTTAACTATTGTCAGTTAATTTATTAAAAGAAACTTCTGTTTTGAAAAAGATAGCTCAATCATAATTTTCTGAATTACAAGAATGACTTGTCACCATGTCCCAGTGCTTTCCAGTTATATACATGGATTCAAGGGAAGTAAGAGTGGTTTACATTACACTATAGTTACCTTAAGCCAACTCCATCTAGACTTTTTTTATTCTGTTTGTCATCTTATCTACCACACTTACATCTATGCTCTATGATAAGCTCTATATCGCTAATATTACTTTTGATCTTCCATTCAGCCTAGGAGGCTTAAGATGAAATCAAGTTTGAGATATGCAGCATGCACTTTCTGGAAAAGCATGTGTAAAGGCATTATACAGATACCATTTACCCATTTTTTTAACCATTTAATCAACAAAAGTAAGACTGCTGTTTCTTCCCAATCTTCAATACAATATAATTTAACAGCTCATTGACTATAATCTGGAAGAATAAATTTAACCAAGACACTAAATCTGTATGCTCTCTTTAAGTCTGAAGTAACAATTTCAGACTAACAATAAGCTGAATTTGTGATTCTTTATAAAAACATATATACATGCATGATGAAGATGACTTTAGCATTTTCTGGAAAAGAACATTATTCTGCCTGCAATTGTTTGAGCAATTTCCCAGGAGACAGTGAAAATACACGTGGATATTAAACACAAGTAAATGAATAAATAGATAAATAAATTTTTATCAAAGGAAATTCTACTTGTAATTATTCTATTTACTAAGCCACAGCTTATCAGATTTAATTTGGTGAGGTCTGAAAGTTATTTCACTCTAGCATAACACTAGCTGCTGAATTACATATTGGATAACCTTTTGACTGGCTTAACCACTTCTGTTTCATGACAATTATATAAAACAATCTAGTTTGCTATAGCATTTTAAAGCTAAGTGCTCATTTCACAGAAATTCATTGAAACACAGCATGACTATAACAAGAGTACAGAATTTTAATTCTGCAGAATTAAAATATTGGTTTAATTTGGTTTAAAAACAATCACAATCTGGAACAAATTATTAATTGTAGTAAACTCTAACACCTGTATAAGAAGCAATGCCTAGAACAATGTACAATGAATATAACTATAGAGAAAAATAATGATTTCTCAGGAGGAAGATACAGAGGTGTGATTTGTGACTAATACAATCTACAAAAAAGCACAGCTGAAATCATGTCCAGGTGAGAAGATAAGTTTGCATCTGTCTGGGTTTTGAGCTCTTCTACCTACTACTGAACACTTACACAGCAGTGATAAAACGATACTAGATTTATCTCACAGCAATCCACTCTTGATTCAGTAAGATGTGTACAGACAAGCTTTATTTTTAGCACAGACTTAATCCGCTGTTTCAACGAAAGCATTTGCATATACCCTTGTCAGACTGAAAGACAATGCTTCGCGAAATACTGACTCAAGTCCCTATTAAGACCGAATTTTAAAGAACATGAAGGAGATAAACTGCTACTAAAAAGTAAGTATACAACCCTTCTTTGATCCCTATATCTTACATTTTGAAAATGTGTTAAAAATGAAAGGTTTCATTGACGAGCTACCAGCCAGCATCAAGAGTTTAGAAGGAACTGCTGTCTTAACCACTGATTTGACTCAAATTCTGGCAGGAGAATGTAGCTTCATATTTTTTAACCACACTTTTTTTTTTTTTCCACTGACATGTTTGAAGTAAAAATTCTTCTAAGCACAAAAAAAAAATGGAATAAGATGACCCAGTGGAAGAATTTGTTGGATGTTTACCTAGGTGCTAAGAGTAAAAGCAAGGAATACAATTTCATAGAATGAAGAACTGTAGAGAAACTGCCTCAAGAGGCAAGAACAAACTTTTACCTACTTACAGAATTAGAATATACACCAGGAGGCTAAAAAAAAAGGAGGAAGAATAGGACTCTGTACAATGTTCTGCATCATCAACAGAATTATTTACTATGGAACAGATCCACAAGGGGAGTTTAGCATCGTGACAACTCTTACCTTTCCATCATCTCAGGTAATTGATGGCTGTGAACAAGGAAATTTAGTAGATGTTTCAAGGTGTTTCAGAGTTAAGCAACTTAAAAAGAAGTTCCACAAAAGCAGCACATAATTACAAAAGCAATTAAACTAACAAGGAAACTCTTCCTTAAACTAACGCCCTTCTCCAGGACAGAGGAATTTTTTTTCTAAAAGGAGAATGCAATCCAGTTTTCCAAGATTTTTCTTGGAATTCCAAGGGGTTTTTTTCTTGGAATTAAAATGTACGTTAACAGTTTCTCACAAACCACAGCTAGAAGAGGCAATAGAGTAGTATGGGAGAATTTTTTAAATGTTTGCACTTTGGGTGTTAAAATTTGGCTTTCCTGCAGAACATGATGCATAAATTGCAAAGGCACAGTGATTCTCACAGACATCTCACAGTGAATGAATTGGCCTGTTTTTAGAAAGAATGACTGTGAAGTGACACTCAAAACAACATGGTAGTGGAAAAGATAGGTTCAATTATACCATTTTTACATTCACTTTTTATAGCAGAACCATACCATTTGGGAACATTAGTGTGGCAGATAAACTGCATGAATGCTTGGAAGGGAAAGTTACTGTAAACTAAATAGTCTTCAGGAAGTGCACATTTAAGAAAAGGTTCTTTTTAACATTTTTCATATCAATTAATTACTGTCAATTGCTTTTCATATCATGGTGATTCTGAATGAGGAATGAGAAAGTAGCTCTATTACAATCAGTCTCCTTCGTCAGTACATCAGGCATAATTTTAAGAATATGTAACCTTCAGACAGCAGATTAAAGGTCTCATAGTAGTAACCCTCTCAAATTAAGACCTTAAAGATTATGGCTAGACAGGACGTGGAGTTACACTTAGAAATACTCAGCCTCACACCTCCTTCTGCAACTTCTAATGTGTGTAATGAATCATCTCACTAGGAGTCTGGAACCTTGCAGAAGAAAAAAAATCACTAAGCAAACTAAAGGCTGCAACTATGTTATTTTTAAGATGAGACATGGTGCATAAGTAGTTTGAGTGGCTATAGTAATTATGGCCCACCACTTAACTACAGACTTTCTGTAGCACTTCTTTCTATCACAATCAATGGAATTTGGCAGACATTAAAATCAGGTCACCTTCAGCTATGCCCAGCCTGGCCAGCTTGAGCAAGAGTGACGAATGAAGCAAACTCAAAGAAATCATATATGTCTGTCCTTAATGAGAAAAACAAACATCCTCTTCACTATCATAATTTCATCAGAGACTGACTTAAATGATTCAATAAATGACACATCGTGTAGAATGAAACTTTGGAATATGTGTCAGCTCACCAGGGAGAACAGAGACTGTGGGGACACCTGGACACATCAGCTTTGACAGAACTTTTCCCTCAGTACTTCATCCTTATCATCTTCACTGATGCCAGCATATAGGAGCAATGCATTTATGGGGAGCTGTATCTGGCCAGCAGTCTATAATACAGACAGACCTGAAAATATACCTATGTCATGTCTCTGGAGAGACCGTATAGCAGCCTTCCAATACTTAAAGGGGGCCTACAGGATAGATGGAGAAGGGCTCTTTGCCATGGAGTGTACTGATAGGATAAGGGATAATGGTTTTAAGCTGGAAAAGGACAGATTTACATTATAAAGTAGGAAGAAATTTTTAATGTGATTGTGGTAAGGCACTGGAACAGGTTGCCCAGAGAAGTCATGGATGCCCCATCTCTGGAGGTGTTCAAGGCCAAGCTTTGAGTGACTTCATCCAGTGGAAGGTGACCCTGCCTATGGCAGGGGGGGTTGGAACTGAATGACCTCTAAGGACTCTTCCAACCCAAACCATTCTATGACTCGATGATTTAAGATAGTTCTGAGCTATCCCAAATATTACTAAGTAAGAGTTGGTGAGCTGGCAAGAAATGTACAAGAGGATCCAGCGGTAACCCTACACAAAACATTGACTGTATCTTTTAATTGTAGAAGTTAATCCTTATGTCTCTGTTCTTCTTCCCACCTCTTGCAAGTTATTGTGTCCTCCTTGCAGCCTGGAATTAGAAGGAGTAAATTTTAGACTAAGTAGATTTTCATCAAAGTACACAGGAATACAAACAAGTCTTGCTAGAAATTCTTTTGAGCATTTCATTATGCCAGTTAGCCAAAATTTAGGGCCCTGTAACTTGACATTATTTATGCCAGGTATCATTATCTGGCAATTTGCATATTGCACAATGAAAGGGATACAATCCAATCATGGAACAAACATGATTCAATACTGCTGTTTAAAGCACCTTATTTGACACAGAGAAGAAAACTGTGTTATAATCTTTTGGCATGGAAATCAGTCATCCCACAGACCCTATCTCCTCCCATGCCTTAAAGCATACGTTCCTACAGCCTGTCCTATGGCCACTCGTTTCATGATGCAGGAAAGATGGATTGAGAGAAAATTTTTATTTTCCACATGGAAACGCTGAAAGGATAAGTAGCTAGTAGTTTACAATGAGGACAAAAAAAAACAGCAAATGTGATAAAATTATACAATATACACTTCTACACAAAATTAATAAGCATACTAAGATATTAAAGGACTCCCACATATAACTTACCTATCCCACAACACTGCAGTTTGAACATCATGTAAAGCTCTATATACAGACTTGGTATGTTTGTCATTTCTGTGAAAGGTACAAGAGAAATACAAAACAATACTGAGTACTGATCAGTTTTAAAAACATCATCTTTTTCATGGATTTCCTAAAATACATAAAATTACCGGTAATTCCACTGGTTTCTGGTAGCTACCTACATTGAAGGAATTACCTTAGAGTTTAAATACTGCAAAATTAGTGGCCTTTCCAGGTATTTTTATTGTTGCCTACATATCTGATTAAATAAAGACACAAAAATAATAAGTTCAGAGAATAAAAGAGATGGTAAACGTAAACAGTTACTCATATCCAGATTCCCTCACTCGGTTGCTTACACACAATAGAAAATAATGGCAGCATCTCAGACACTAGGCTGGTTTGGAAAGGATTTAAATGGTGACTGGATATTTAACTCAGTCTCTCATTTTTTTGGATTATACTAACATTCAAAATATAAACTCTGTAAATTTCAGCATCAGAAAGTTTTTACCAGCTAGAGTTTTTTTAAGTGACCTGGTGATACATTCCCCTCTTTTTCCTGGTAATAAAGTAGAAAAGGAAGCATGTTATATCTGACCACACGGTGTAGATTGTTTCAGATAATAAACTAGCTTTGAACTGAAATGGAGTCAAAACAGTTGGTGCTCATTTCAACAGAGCAATTGATGCTTCTTTTACCAAGCCAGGTCAACATTTCCTTGAAGTTTTCAAACACTAAGAGATGTTTTGCGCGTTGGTGCATCAATGTAAAAGGAGGCTAAGATTTCATCATACAAGCTGTTTTATTCCTGTTTTCAGGTACCTGCGTACCTCGGTAACAAAAAAAACAACATGATAAGAACCAAGAGTGATTGAAATAAACTGTGGGGATGGGACAAATATGTGCCAGTTTGTTTCATAAGATGAGGTCTAACAAAGTAGTACATTAGAAATTAGTCACTACAGAAGTCAGCCATTCAGCTTCTATGCGTGATTCATTCCAAAAGAAGCTAGATGCCTGTATATGCCAAGGCCTCCTTTGAGAAAATAATGTATTTTGTGATTTGTATTGTTTCTCTACGTAAGTATTGGGCAACAGTTTAATCTTAAACAGATCGGTTTTCCAGACTTTAATTTATTAATAAAACATTAATAGGCAATTCAGAAAGCAGTACACCACAGCACTTAACTTGAAACAGGAATGTAAGATTATCAAGTACTCACATGATTTGAGCAATACTGCTGCTTTTAAAGTGTATATGAGTTACGGCTGTTGGAAGCAGCTGTTTACTCAAATACAGTGCTTGGTAACCCCAGTTTATTTATTTATGTAATACCCCACAGGTCAATCCCTCAAGCCTGTCAAACCAAGGGCAGTTTCTTAAACAGTAGTAGAGTCCAATAAAGAAATATTTATTTATATTGTTGGGTATTGAATAGTGCTATATATGTTCAATAATAAAGAACTTTGATATCTACAATGCCGTTAATCTGGGAGACTTCAGCAGCACTTAGCAAAATACAAAACAAAACAAAAAGCCCTTGGAAACAAAATTAGTTAGTCTCATTGCCTAACCGATTGATCTAGGAAGTTCCTGCCAAACATTCATGTCTTACTATCTTTTCCAACTTTTAAGAGTTTTTAATCTTTTTTAAAATTACTCCATAAAGTGGCAACGCACAGCGTTATGCTGGATACCTCATCAACAGAAGAGTGTTTTGGGAACCACTAAATTTAAAACTGTTGCATGGAACTTTGCCCTTGACCTGTATAACTCTGCAAGCCAAGCAAGCACACATGACTGAGAGTCCTGGCAGTAAAAGAAACACTGAATAACATCTTGAAGAAGGCTGTCACAATGTTTAGCATGCAGATAACAGATGATCTGTGGTATATGTCTCCACCACGTCAAGAAAAGCCAGGTCATTAATACCACCACCCCACTTGCAGACCTGTACACCCGCACAAGCCCTGGAAGAGCACTTCTCAGCACTCCTTACAGACTCCAGCCAGTGGAGGCTGCTACAGAGGAGAAGAAATAGGGAGGCAAGACCTGTACAGAGGAGTGGCTTCTAACTCCAGCTTCTCCTACTGCAGTAGCTCTTCCACTACACCCTGCTGTGGCAGCCAGGAGAGACGAGAAGCATTTCTTTTACTCCCTTTCCCTACCAGGCCCAGGGAAGGCACAGCTGAACCATGTTACTCAAGGGCTTATGGAAAGGCAGAGCCAGAAAACTGAAAACTCTTTCATTTATCAAGGTTTCTCTGATAAGTCTCTTATATTGTGACTTACAACACCATTTCTCCTAAGACTCTACTCAAATTTGGACAAAATTAAAATCGACAGTTCACATTTCCTGAATGGGAATGCATAGCTCAGCAGACACACTCCCAGGTATAGTGCTCTGGACATCTTCACCCCTGTGAGAATTGACATTACAAAGGTAGATAGTCATTGAATGTCACATGAATGCAAACTGGTAAGAAAAGTCAATTACAATTGGATGAGAAACCCAGGGCGAGAGTTTGGAAGTGAGATGAAATTGATCTAGGTGGTTCAAAGGGAGGTGATACATAACAAGAACAAATCAGATATTAGGCTGATGCAAAAATAATTACTGGTTTTGTCAATGTAAACTGTGATGCTTATTTTGGATTAAACTTTTATTTCACTGTGTCCATATAGCATGCCACTTTAAAGTGTAAAATTCACTCTAGTTACTTATGCTAATGGTTTTGTTTTCAATGTTTATTGTTTTTTATATTACAGCATCAAATTAAATATGGAGGGAAAAGCAAATCTGAGTAATTTTGTTGCATGATTTCAAAAGGTGATGTAAAGCAGTGGCCACTGCTGGCAATTTCAACCAAGCATGTGGCCAGGGGACCATCAACAAACATACAGCTCAACATCGGTTCCAAAACTTTTCTAATTCAAAGCAGAGTCTTGAAGATGACAAGGGCCACAGACTTCCTTCTGCAATAGATGAAAACCAGTTGAGGGCCATTATTGAAGTGGACCCATGCAGAACAATTTAAGAGCTTGCACAAGAACTAAACATTGACCATTCAGCTGTTGCTTGATGTTGCACTAAGTCAAAAAAGCATAAAAAGGGTGCCATACAAGGTGAAAAGTAAAAAAAAATCACCATTATGGTTTGCTCTACCCTTCTTCCGTGCAACAAAAACAATCCATTTCTTGGTTGCATCATGACGTGATGGAGAACAGGTTCTATATGAAAACCAACAGTGTTCCACACAGTGGCTGGACTGAGATAAATCACCAAAACACTCCCCAGAACCAAAGCCTTATCAAATGAAGGTGTTTATGGTCATTGTTTGTTTGTTGGCAAGTGGAATCTTTCACTGAAGCTTCTTGATTCCTGGTGAAATCATCACAGCAGAGAAGTATTGACAGGAAAACAACAAAATGCACCAAGAACTGCAACATTTACATCCAAGACTGGTGAATCAAAAAGGACCAATTCTTTACATGACAATGCCCAACCACCTGTCTTGCAAATGACTCTGCAGAAGCTGTACAAATGGGGCTATAAAACTCACCTAGCTCACTAACCATACCTCTCTCCCACTGATTATCACAAATTCAAGCATCTCAACAACTTCCTGCAAGGGGTTTCCCGCAAACAAGCAGCATCTCAACATGTGCTGAAAGAATTCGTCAGTTCAGGAATCTACAATTCTATACTACCAGAATAAATAGACTTGTTTCTTGTTGGCAAAAAATGGATAGATTCTAATGGTTCTTATTTTCCTAATTTTTTTTTTATGCTGAGAAATACTGCTTTAAAGTTGATGGTTAAACACAGCAATTATTCTTGCACCAACCTTATTATAGTGACCAGGCAAGGGCTGGGAACAGAGACCAGAGGTCACATGAGAGATGTACACCAAGACAACAATGAGAATGATGCTGAAATGAAGAAAATAAAAAGCAGAGACTAGGCCTAAGTAAATGAAAGGAATGAGACTGGACAAGTAGTTGTAGTAGGGGAGAGAGAGGACTGTGACAAAGACAGGCAGAAGCTGATGAGCAGCAGATTTGAACCAATGGAAATCTACTAACACCCTCCTTCCCTCACATCATGATATTCTGAAAACCAATGAGGTGTTCCGGGATTACAGTTATGGACATCAGAAGAAATGCACTGTGAAAAAAAACCATCTCAGTATACCGAAGAGAATTTCAGTGGTATACACTAAAATAACACGGAGCCATACATTGCAGCTGCAAAGAGCATAATTAAAAATAACCCTTTTGCTAAGTGAAAGCCACTTAGATTTTACTGTGGGTGAGGCAGAAAGCTTCTGGAGAAAACAGCCTGTTTCATATGACTAAAAGTAATGTGTGTATACCCATACATAAGGAGACTAAAGCTTAATTCTGGCATTTCCTAATTTTTGCAAGTGTCACATTTAACATCAGATATCCTGCATATGGGTATGTTTTTAGACTTAGATGGAAGAGTGACTGTGCAAGTCCATAATGAACAATATAAAACTGAAATGTTGATCTTTCTAGGCCTTGTGAATAGTAACTTGTGTTACCTTTCTTTTCTCCAGGAAATACATAAATAAATGAAAAAGATCAAATGCTTGAAAATGTCAACAAAATACACAATGCTGAAAAGGTTACACTTCTAAACAGATATTAACAAAATGTTTATAGTACTTGAGGGAAACAAGTGACCTCTATTTGCTAGAAAATAAGTAACTTCTAACAACAGGCCTTTATACTGGACATTCAAACAATCTGTGGTTTCAACACATCATAATGATCTGAAACAATTTATGAAAAAGTAATCTTGAAGACAAGGATTTATTTCCCAAAGAATAATATTAACTATTACTGAATAATAAAAGTATCTACAAGCTGGGACTTATTTTTAGCTGAAAACAATTCATGTTAAGGAAGCGCAACCAGATGAGCGTCAAGAATGATAAATGGAATGGGGTTTTATGTGCACCATAAATATAACCAAGGATTGTACTCTGATACGATAACAAGGGAAGAACAAATGTTTGTGTTTAGAGGAATTAGTAAATCCAGTACCATCTCCTGTACATTAAACTTCAAAATATTCTAAGGTCACCAACCTTGAAAAGATAAGGTGAGTATTTTGGTATTTTCAGTAGAATAGAAAGTAATATCTATTCAAAAATTCTTGCACCTGGCATAAACATCACTCCTGCAATGCAACATTTTTGATGGAGAATGTCCTATGAAAGCCATTCTGCTAGAACAGCATAAGCATCGTTCTATATATATCTGCATAGCATGCTATGATGTTGATGTAATATACAACATTGTTTTCAAATTGATCTGCACTTTTATTCATCTTGCATTTGTTTAAGCATCAGCTTTAAAGTGTCATATTCAATCAGAAAGCTTTTTACTACACTGGAATTAAATATGCATTCCATAATTCTTGTAACAAAAGTGTGGCACAGACATTTGTTATACAGGTAGTCCTATGAGGACTGTTATAGCCATTTACAGATGAAGGAGTTGAGAAACACTCCTGAAAGTCTCCCAGGGAGGGAGAAATGGTGGTAATTGCACGTTCTTCACTCTCACTTCTAAACTGTCCCATTAAAAACAAACAAACAAGCAAACAAATAAATAAATAAACCAGAATTAGTTGAGCTCTTAATCTTTGCAAAACAGTCACAGAGAAGCAGTTAGTGGCAACCTAATTACTACAAAGAACGCAGTTTTCAGCTAACAGCTGAATTTCCAGGTTCCTGCAAGTCAGAAATTTGGATAGGATTATTATAAAATGTAGCTGTTTTTCATATGTCAGGTAACTGTATTTGCATGATGAGAGGGTCAGAGCAAAAACACATTAAAATCATACTTAAAGTTATAGCAAACGTATCTACTTACTGAAAAGAAATACAAAAAAATTGATTATGATAATGGTAGCAGCAGCAATAATAATCTCCTACCCACATTTTTGTCTCCCTTTTTCCAGATTCCTGTGTTTTATTCTTGTGCTTTTGTCAGAGGAGAGGGTTTAGGGACTTTTTCCCTTCTATATCTCAGTTGCAAAAAATAAGGGTGAAAGGACAAATGGAAAAATCTTGGAAATGCTGATGGTTTCTGTGGTGAGATGGTGTTTGCATTTCTAGAAATTCTCACATCACCTTAAAAAACTGCAACTCTTCAGCCAAGTCCTGCCTTAAATGTGTATTAAAATAGAGCATGATTTAAAAAAATGTAAAGGGACCGGCATATGCCTTTTGAAATACTGAAGGAAGAGTCCCTTCATGAATCTGACAGGGCAAGTGGGAGAAATAGAAATCTAATTTCTGCAGATTTTTTTTTAATACAAAACCAAACAATTTTTATTAATTATTATTTCAATAAAAATCTACGGGGATGTTAGAAATATTTTTTCTCTGTGTGTTTGGAAAGGGGGTTTATCTGACAAAATGCTTCCTTAGAATATATACTTTCATTTTCCTATGAGAATAAATACCCTTTTTTCCTTAGAAAGCCTTTTATCTTTCATTTTGGCAAATATTATTAAAAAATTAACTCAAACAAACTTGATTTGCATTTCAGCTTATTTACAATAAATATATAGACTTTCCAGGTTAATTTTTTAGAGGTATCTGTAAAGTGCTGGTAATACAAACATTTGGCAGATAACAGTGGATAACGCATCAACTCATCTTAGTGCCATTAAGTTGAAAATAGAAATTTGCCAATGACATTGCACAAAATTTCAGAGAATGTGATGTTTCAGTGGTATTATTATAGTTTTTATAGTAAACATGATTCATCTTTAATTATTCTACACTGCTTCTCTGTATACAAATGCAGAGTCTTTCCATTTATCAGTTGCTACTTGTTATGCCCCTCCTTTTCAGGAGGAGGGAGGGGGAGCTGATCTCTTAAGTGTTTCCGTGGTAGCACAAAAGTGCTTACAATCACCTTAGGGGTTTACTCAAAATTCCAGACTTTACCTTGAGCTCAGTCAAAGTCACAACAATTTACAACAACTTGGAGAACTATTTTTTTACAAATAGCAGTGGTTCATATACAGTCAATGTCACGCAAAAGTGCCAAAAGGAAGTGAGGTAGATTTGAAAAGAGAGAATAAGCATGGAGAGAGATAAAAAAAGAAAAGAGAAATAGCAGGAAAGGGGGAATATAACAGAAAAATAATCACCACCTAAATGTATCCAGCAAAGATTTCAGCAGAAAACATGGTCCATGGGGCAGTGGGCACATGTGGGCTTTTTGACATGGGCTATTTATAGAGGAGCTATACAATGCACACAGAGAAGGGGTCTTCCCAAGCTTATAGAGTATCCCTGCTTGGAGAGTTCTTGAAGTGGAGCATGCATAAAAGTCCCTCTGAAAGGTTCCAGAATTGGGTCTGGGGGCTTTAGCAGTGACTCACAGTTCAAAAGACCCTTTCCAGACTAGACAATGCTTGAACTCTTTGGGTGCATATGTGCAGTCAGGGGCGCTCTGCCTCTTCAGCTCAGTCAGAGTGATTCAGCAGTTTTCACTTATGTATAAGGTGCAAAGTCCCCTCCCTTCTCTAACCACAATCCCCAGATACTGGGGTAGCAAGGTGCCAAACTGCATAAAGCACCAAGCACATACAGTTTCACATTAAAAGGAGTGTTTAAGACACACAAACAAATCATTTATAAATTAACCGTTACACTACTATTAGAATGCACTAATGACAGCAGTAGTATTACCCACTACATTATTATCCTCTGCATTGTTTTCTTGCTGAGATGACTTACTTTCATTTCTTCTCATTGTCTATGAACAGCAGCTATACAGTATCAAATAATTCCTTGGCTTTCGTGGAGCAAATCACTCCTGGGCAACCAGAGTAAATTCTGTTTACAGATGAATTTATTTTTAGAGATAGCTATAATAAGAATAAACAATCTCTGACACCTGATATCATCAAGAATAAGCAATCTTTGACACCTGATATCATCAATGATGGAATTTTGGTCCTCTACTATTCACTAATGGATAAAGTGAAAGACGGATAAAATCTCATCCACTTCTTGACACTGACATTTAATATACTTTTCCACAATTCCTTCAATTCTACTTAATATTTGTGATACTCCAATATTGTCCTTCAGTTACTTATTGTCTGCTTATATTTCTGCTATGTATAAACTTTAATCAAAATTTTACTTGTTTCATTTTTTATTTCTTTAACTTTAATTATACTACTTCAGCAAACTGATTCCCACTACCATTACACATTAAAATCTCCATTTGTGTCTTCCTAATTTCCTCACAATATCTTTAGTTTTATTGCTTTCTTTCACTAGGTTTAAAAAAAATTCTTGAAAATGCTCTCATCCTTAAGTACATCCTTAAGTACAAAGCTGTACTTAAGATCTGCACTGTAGAATATATAAAAACAGAGGAGCAAACTTTATAATGGATGTCTGTTTATTCAGGCTGTTCTAAATGTAAACCCTTGCCACTTCAGATCAATTCTACATGAATTACACTTCCAAGATTTGTTTCACGTTCTACATGTCATATATCATTTTCCAAAGAACCATAAAGTAGCTAAGTCTCTGACAACAGGTTTCACCTACAAAACACAAATCTGCTTCTGAAGGCAGATGTATAGGACTGCAACAGCCTAGGCGTATATGCTCAGTTTGTAAATTTGCTGTCCTGGGTAGTAACAAGTGTCATCAGTCATCGGAGCAAAGATATATTTATTTGTGGTGGTATAAAAGAAAATCCTCACTTCTACGAACACCTTCTCAAATCTGCTTTGGAGATAAGCAGTGTAGATGACTTGCTTAAATTTCTACCCCAGAAGTGAAATACTGACTTCACTATGATTCCAAAGCCTTCAAAAGATTAGGAGGGCTTGATACGAGCAGATCTTCAGAAAAAAATGAAGGGAATGTGCTTAGAAACATCAACAGCCAAGAAACATTAGCATCATCTCTGTGTGTGTGTGTGTGTGTGCAGGAACAAAAATCCAGCTCCAGTTCCTACTCCACTCAGAATTTTGAAGAATGAGTGGCATAGGTCTTCTAATGTTTGGCTCAATTATAAGAAGATACAAAATAACCCTGGTGACTTCCTGGAGGAATACAGCTATAAAAACTGAGTAAACCAAATTAAAGAGGAGTAAGACCCTAGTGTTAGCAAGTCTGCATGTATGGCCTACAATCTCAGCCATGGTTTCTGCAGAGCAGGAACAGGTTGTTCCACAAGCCACTTTTGTATTTCCTCACTTCTGAATAGACTCAAGAGCCAGACAATCCCTGGGTAATTAATATTGGAGCTTCAAAATAGTGTTCATATTGAATCATTTGCTTCTTTCTCACTATATGCCATACACATGCTTGTTTATCACCTAGTGAGAAAAACTAGATAATCAGAGAAGCGAGATAATGATACAATCTGGTTCTTCATAGTAATATTGCTCTCCTCTGAGCACAGCAGCTGTAAAAAAAAAGGGGACTGGCAAAGAAGTCGACACAGCTAAGTTTTCAGCAAGTTATCAAACAAGAGTTGAGCATGACTGAAGCCCTAGATGGGTAGTAAATTCATGTTCTGCACATTAATCCATCTAATTTGATGTAGCAGGTGCTGGTTAACATGACAGCAATCTGAAAAATTTTTTTTCATTTTCCAAGAGTCAATATAAAACATAATTTTGCTTCTCCCAAGGTATCATCAAATTTCCTGAACACTGTTTTGAGTCTCAGATTCACTCAAATTTAAAATTATGAGAAATAAAAAGCTATGTCTTTTTTTCTTCTGAGTTTTACACATTTTCCACGTAAAAAGCATAAGCAGACTTGATTCTGCTTAAAGAAAAAAAGTGTCACAAATCCTTAACAAAACCCAGCTTGGAGCTTTTAATTATATCAAAACCAAAACCAGGTTAAGCTACTTTCAAATTTTGTATGTGATTAATTTTCTATGTCTGATATCAAACAACAAATCAAAGAACTTCTTAAGCAATCTTGCTCCTTATGCAAAATGCCATTCTAGCTATCTAATTGAAGAAGTCATCTGTGTATGTTACCACAGAGCAAAGTGCTCCAATCATTTCCCATTATTATCAGCCTTCTGATATGAAAGCCTGAGAATTTTTCTGAAACAGTTGAGGATTTGCTTGGATTTATATATGAAAAAAAAAAAAAAATTTACACTTGTCCAGTGCTGTCCTGATGTAATTATGGTCAGATTTTTACTTTTGCAGTCTGGTTGCACTTAGTATTGTTGTTCCTATTTCCAAACTTAGGTTTATGGAACTAATCTATTCCCAATAAGATCATTCACTGAAGCCCCACCAAGAATCCTGCAGGCTGGAATTTTCAGTGTTGTTTAAACTAGAGCCATCTTCTACATTACTCATTTCAAAAACCACAGCTTTTCATCGTGTGTAAGAAAATAGAAAAACATGTTGAAAAAGTATTCTTCAAATCAAGTTTACTGACAATTCAAAATTTTTTAGGTCTTTTCTAGATGTGCTGGCAGCTTTACAGGAATTTAACATGTAGCTGCTGGCTATGATAATGTACATGTCGAAGTTCTACAGCCTATAAAGACAACTGTGTATTTTTGCACATCACCCAGATCTACAGGTACAGGTCAAACCAAAAAGCCATGTCACAAGCTGCACTTAGCACATGGCTTTAACCACTTTGCCTTCTGCCAACAAATCCATTTTCTCTCAGACTACTTCTGACATTCCAGTCCTCTGAGCAATTCTAAACAACCATTGTTTTCCAAACATCAGCATGCCACAAAAATGCTTTCTACTTTTCCCCCTAAACACAAAATTTCTCTCAGAAAATATCCCTAGCCTGACATGAATACTGAACGATATTTAATCTTGCAGATCTAGAGATGTATGATGACATTTTGTGATACCAGAGATAGATTTTAGATTATGGAAAAAAAAGTCCACTCATTGAATGTCAAAGAAATTATGATTCTTTTTTTGTTGTAAAAAACTTGTTTGTGGGGTTTTATTTTAGTTAAATAATTTCTTAATCAGGATTTTGTTTTGCTTCTATGGGTCTTTAGGACATCCATCTCCACAATACAGATAGTCTAAGAAGGAGTTTTGAGGTTTTTGTAAAAGAATGAATGCTTTAGTGCCTTGTCAAAGATGTCCAAGAGTCCTTGGTTTTATTTATGTTCTCCCTAATTAGGTATAAGGCAGGCATGCATTCCCATTCTGACTCAAATATTTCTTGCTCTGAAATAAGCTATTCCTTTCAGCAAAGTGAGGTGTTTTCTTTAGAATCATAGACTCACCAGGTTGGAAAAGACCCACCAGATCATCAGTCCAACCATTCCTATCAATCACTAAATCATGCCCCTCAGCGACTCATTCACCCGTCCCTTAAACACCTCCAGGGAAGGTGACACAACCACCTCTCTAGGCAGCCTCTGCCAGGGCGCAATGACCCTTTCTGTGAAAAATTTTTTCCTAATGTCCAGCCTAAACCTCCCCTGGCAGAGCTTGAGGCCATTCCCTCTCATCCTGTTCCCTGTCACGTGGGAGAAGAGGCCAGCACCCTCCTTTCTACAATCTTCTTTCAGGTAGTTGTAGAGAGCAATGAGGTCTCCCCTCAGCCTCCTCTTCTCCAGGCTAAACAACCCCAGCTCCCTCAGCTGTTCCTCATAAGGCGTGTTCTCAATAATCCTAATTTTGCACATACGCTTTGTAATTTTTTCTTTTGCTTTGTATAGTATTAATATTCTTTGTAATCTCTAGAAGCCTTTCTTTCTATCCTTACTCAGATTCCTTTAAACCACTGAGTGATACAAAGACACTCAAGTGTAAATAACAATAAGACTCTGATTTTCCAATTTAAGGAGAAGAAAACTGAGTTTTTATTAGAGTTTTGTTCCATTAGAAAACTATGACAATGACTTCAAATGAAAACATAAGCATGTGGCAACTACTCAAGAGGTTTTGTCTAATGAATTATTTAAACAATTTGCAGTTCCTTGCCTAATACTATGTGGTTCTAAACCTAGTTCTAGCTTAACTCTGTTTTGTTGAAAACACTGCTGTCATCTAATTTAGGCACATATAGAGAAAGAAACAGAGTAAATGTACTTAGCTAGCTGAATAATAAAATATACATATAATCTGTCACATGTTTTTAGATCTGTAATTCAGGTATACATCTGGTAATTCAATCTAGAAAAGAGATAATAATTAGTAAATTCATGTCTGCCCGTTTTATTACACTTGTAATCATAAAATTGCAGACTATGGAACAACAAATGAAGAACTATGATAAATTAATACATTTTAAAGCATTTTTAAAAGACCAGGATGCTGAAAGAGTTTTATGACTCAACATCATAAGAACAAGAGGAAGATTAAAGACCAAGAAAAATGAACAACTAGTTTTTTCCAAGCGGGTACGGCATAATCTTAGGTAAAAGAGTCTGTGAGAGAATAGCAATACCTTGTAGCATTGCTACTTGTATATTAACAGGGCCAGAAACATTGAAGACAAAATTAAAGAATCAATTAGAGTCTTTTTATTCCAGATTGACAAGAACATGCTAAGGTTTAGAGTCTTAGACAGAATGATTGCTCAACATCAAGAATTTAGTAACAATACATTTCCTAGGCAAAACAGCCTAAGATAAAGCAAAGTACTCCTTACTAAGTACTTTGCCCTGAAAGATGTATAAAAAACTCAGCAATGTTAGACCTTCGGTCTGCTTAGTCTAATGAAATTCAAAAATGACGGTGAACATTATGGCCTGGATGACATTTATATGTCCCAAAATGTCAAGAAATAAACCATAATTTCAATAACAGCACAGAGAGTTAACTTGCTTTCAAAATATGCTATCAATCCAATCAAATGCAGTCAAAAAGGCTGCAAGTTATTAGAAATGCACATTGATGGCAAAATGCCCATCAAAAATGGTTAGTTTAGCACAGCAGAGTGTAGAAGCAGCACAAAATGAAGATATTAATTGGTCCACAAAGAGGGAAAGCAGACATAAAATACTATAAAAATGTCATGACAGACACTGCATAGCAGGTAGCACAATGAGAAGAGTAGGAGGAAAATTAGCTAGGAGGAATGTACTTAATACAAAGAAATTAAAACAATGAGACATTTTTGCTGACATTTCTTACAAAGGTCACTCTGAAAAGGAAACAACATCAGTCAAATTGAAAAAAATTATAAAAGAAAAAAGGAAAGATAAATATTTAAAACACACCGCAGACCATGGGATAGGTTGACTTCTCTACTTGTGGCAGGATAAGCACTCAGACCTTCAGTTCCAGGGCTTAATAAAGTATGGACTTCATTTGACTCTAGAGAAGGTCAAAAGAGCCTGACTTTTCAGAGTTGAGGAGTTATCCTCCCAACTAAAATTAGCAGAAGTAGGATGGAGCTAAGGCCTTCCAAATAAAATCCAGTCTTTTTCACATGGAGTGACTGGTTAAAAGAGATGAAAGAGTTACTACTATGTAAATTCATTTTATATTTTAAATATTAAAAATGATAAAGCATATAGTCTAATAAAACTACTATTAAAGATAAGCTGTTCTGCAGTATTTTTGTATGAAAACAAGCATGCATTTAAGAGCAAAGTCCTCTCAAGAGATTTAAGAACATCAATACAAAATAATGTATTAGATCCTGAAGATCATACTCAGTTTGTCCCGAGGGAAAACTTTGAAAAAATTTAATTAAAAAGTCTTTAAAATCCAAAAGAGACTTTAAGTAATAAGATTAAATCCTGGCACTAGTTTGAAGCAGTATTTTGACAAAATTTTTGTTTCAGTCCAAAACGCAGAAATGGAAAACATTCTCTATTTTGTTAAAATTTGCTTTCCTTAGTTTCTGATTTATCCCTCTGTAGTATGAACATACACTTGCCTGCATTTTACAGATGAAAAACTGAGGCATACAGAGAAAAAAGCAAATATTTGTTTAACGCTTTTTAGATATTTTTAAAAGCAGACTGGCAGACAAACATTAAAATCTGGCTCTACATGACTTTCTTTCAAATAGCTGTGAACATTGTAAGCATAGGACCACACTTACTTCCATGTTCTCATCTCCAAGAAGAAGAGAGGAAAAGCAGTGGATAGTGACAGATAAAGATAAAAAACAGATCTTAGCTTTTCTTGGATTTTTTTTTTTTGCATGTGCAACATAGAGTGCATCTCTTCTCCATTTATACAGATAAATGTAGAAGATATCCTGATAATTTGAATGCCGAATCGTTAGATAGATAACCACTAGAGCAGCCAAACCAAGGCATGAGTAGTTGTGCTACAAAATAAAAAAAACAAAAAATACACATTAACGCAACGGAAATCCACGTAATACTGGTAAAACTTCTGGGAATATCCATTTGTGCTTCAGCAAAACAAGTGGCTTTAAAATTTCCACTATATTTGTTTAGTAAGGGTTTCAACATTTCTCATGTTCAACATTTTTTTGACATGAGCCAGCAATACACCCTTGCAGCGAAGAAGGCCAACAGCCTCCTAGGTTGCATTGGGAGCAGCCACTCCAGTAGGCTCAAACAGGTTATCCTCCCTTCTGCTCCCATTAGCACGTCAGGAGTGCCTACTCCAGCATAAGAGGGACAAAGAACAAGTTCAACAAAGGGCCAAAGACTGTTAAGCAACTGGAGCATCTCTCATATAGGAGAGTGCTGGGACTGTTCAACCTGAAAAGGAGCAGACATAGGAGGGAATCATAGCAATGTGTACAAATACCTGATGGTGGGAGTAAAGACGACAGAGCCACAATGAAAGGACTTGAAGAAATAGTCACAAACTGAAGTATCCATCCTTGAAGACATTAAAAAAAATGGACACAACTCTGAGCAACCTGCCCCTATTTCCACTTGGACTAACTGATCTCCAAAGGTCCATTCCAAACTCAGCTGTTTTATGATTATTCAGAGGAAACAGAGGCATGGAGGCAGCAACAGCACTATGAACATATAAATGTCTTGGCCGGTTTCTTCACTGAAACTTATATTAATCTCTAATTTATACCCCAAAACAGGCTAGCTAGTCCAAGTTTTAAACACCACTGTGTTTGGGGAAGAGAGTTGCTCCCCTGTGAGTAGAAGCTGGGTAAAGGGGAAATCTAGATAAAAGCCTATCAGGAAAGACACTTTTCGTAGAATCATAGAATAACCAGGTTGGAAAAGACCCACCAGATCATCAGTCCAACCATTCCTATCAATCACTAAACCATGCCCCTCACTGCCTCGTCCACCCGTCCCTTAAACACCTCCAGGGAAGCTGACACAACCACCTCCCTGGGCAGCCTGTTCCAGTGCCCAATGACCCTTTCTGTGAAAAATTTTTTCCTAATGTCCAGCCTTAACCTCCCCTGGAGGAGCTTAAGGCCATTCCCTCTCGTCCTGTCCCCTGTCACTTCGGAGAAGAGGCCAGCACCCTCCTTTCTACAATCTTCTTTCAGGTAGTTGTAGAGAGCAATGAGGTCTCCCCTCAGCCTCCTCTTCTCAAGGCTAAACAACCCCAGCTCCCTCAGCCGTTCCTCATAAGGCCTGTTCTCCAGCCCCCTCACCAGATTCGTTGCTCTTCTCTGGACTCGCTCCAGATCCTCAACATCCTTCTTGTGGTGAGGGGCCCAGAACTGAACACAGGATTCGAGGAGCGGTCTCACCAGTGCCGAGTACACAGATCTCATTAACCTTTAGAATCACTGAAGCTAACTTTTATTGCTGCAGCTGGTTATATGTGAACAACTTCCCACTAGTCATAACACCTTTATCTTAGTTTTGGTCAGATTTTTAATTTTTTTGAGTTTATTTTTGTTTAAAGAAAAAGAAAACTGACTTTTTTTTTTTTTACTAGGCAACATTGTCTTTAATCGAAAGTGTCTGCTGAAATAACAGGGCCAGTTGGGGATAATATCCTGTAATTGGCTTTGTGTCTAGCTTCTTACATTAGTCTTTTTGCTGGAAGTGAGATAAAGGAAACAAAGCTAGAACAGATTTATGTATCAATTCCCAAGATGTTTAAGAAGGACATCCTCTTATCTACAGCACAGAGCTGAAGCAAATGAGTTCAGCTCACCTGGAAGAGCTGCCAAGTGAAAAACAAAAAAGGCCCTGTGCAATTTTCTAAGTAAAAAAATTAAAGCTGCACGACCAATTGCAGTAGCATGCAGAACTACGAGGATGCTGCAGTCTGGTGTGATTGAAAGTGGTTCTGCAGGGAGATTACATTGGTTTAATCTCAGATTTGATATGATTTGAGGGATAAGATTGTCGTCTCTGAGGGATAAACACACTCAATACCACCTACTAAGTATGGTTTCACTTTCACAGGACTGCCTGGTTTTGCATCATGAAGGCTCTGAGCAAAGCACTGATATTTTCAATGCTGCTCTTTGAGTGGGAGCTTTGAAAAACTTGTAGCTGCCTCATCAAGTCTTCCAGCAGACCTGTCCAGGAACAAGGTAGTGAAGTTTACATGATTATGGAAATATACTCCAAAGCAATATACTGCAAGAACTGTATTAACACAGGTTTAGGAACTCTGAGTTCATGAATGCTCACATCCAACCACATAGGGCTTTTATGTATGCCATGCTCTATTTTCATTTCTGCAATTTCATGGACCCTTCTTATGAAAAGATGTAGTATCTTCCTAATTTTACCAAAATCTCATTGTTTAACAGAAATACACTTAGGATGGAATATCAGAGCACTATCTGATAGAAAGTCTAGGTAGTTAGATTGGGGAAAATAATCTTTGACATACCAATTTCACAGACATCAAACCACATGAACTCAATTTTAAAGAAAAAAACAGCCCATTCATTTTCCCCTTTAAAATCATCAACATTAAACAATGGAAGATTTGAACTCTGGAGTTCCCAACCTCTGATGAACTTAGAACATGAGAATGCAGAAATGATGATGGGCCCGTAGTTCTATTGACCAAACTAACCCAAAGGTGAAGGACTCTGATGATACCACCAACAGCAACTTGAAGATGATCTTATGTTATTAATATAATCCTTTCTTCACAGTCGTTTTAAAAAAGCCTCACTCAAGAATGACAGTTGCGTAGCTGTCTACTTAAACAAACATGATTTTTTTTTAATTGGGTTAAATCTCCACTTCTCCCCACAATGTCATTTGTTTTCTCCAGTGCTAGCACAACCATGAAAATGAGGAGGCTATTGTTCTCCATAAGTAACTTATACATGGATAAAGATACCACACTTTAGATTCCTGCTTTGGGACCAGATTTTTCATAATCCCTTCATAATTTAAAATCCCAGTTAAGAATGAACACAGTAAAGAGAAAAGAACAAATGGTGAAAGGTTTCTTGTATATAAGGCAAGCAAATAGAACTACTATGAAGAAAAACGCAAGAAAGATATACATAAATAAAGCACGACAAGAGTCCTTTTAACAATATGGCCCATTCAAGAATATTGTATTTTCTGAGCTATATCTGTTCAAGACAGTCAAAGACTCCCTCTTACTTCAGTAAGAGTTGAATTAGGCTCTTAATCAGGAGCTCAGAGCCACATTAAAAATACCAGAGTAAGATGGTTTAAAAGAAAAGTACTTTTTATTGTGAAATGTTCCTTTGGACTTATAAAAAGAAAATGCTTTGCTTTTTTTTTCTAAAAGAACAGGTCCCAGACATTTGAAAAATACCTTCTCTGAGTCACAGGCACAGGATTCTGCAAAGTACCCCTTTATGCAACCAAAGACGCTCAGCCTTCCAGTGTTATATGCATGTCAGTACATCAGATGCACTATTTTGTCTATTCCACAGGCACTCCGAGACCAGGCCCGGCCTTGGCAAGCTTTGCAAATCATGTCTCAGCCTGATCTGACACTTCAACCTCACGAGTCTGCAGCTTCTAAGTGTTGCCGTGTCAGTGAACAGGAAGCTCAGCACAGAGACTCAAACACATCAAAGAATCCATTGACTGCTGAGTTATGGGGAGACTCCCTTCTCCTGAGCCAGGGGACCAGGGAGACAGACAACATATTTGCTGTGTTATATGTAGAAGTCATACACTGTTTGCAAAAGGGGTTATCTTGTGTCCACATTCTCTAAGTTAATGTTTGTTTACAGAGACTGTAAAGCAGGAGGGCTGGGAACCAGGAATGTTTCACAGTATTACTTGTGGTCCCCTCTATAAAGAGATCTTTCAGACAACCTTTTAGGGTGCAGGCCAGGGTGGGGGAAAAGAAGTCACCTGTAATAGCAGGCACATCAGGAGATGCCCATTTCCAGCAAAAAAAAAAAAAGTCTAACTTCTTTTGCAGGATTTGAGCAATCATTTGGATGTACATTTTGCTTTCATAAAAAGAAAATAAACCATGAAGGGTACTATATCTCAGGTCAATAAATTTTACAGCTGGTGCGCCCAACACTGGAAATCAACTACTCCAAATCCTCTACTGGTTCAGTGGCTCCCAACTAATTTTTCCGCTTACTACTCACCTTAGGTGGTGTCTGGAATTTCTTGGCTACATTTTCAAAGAAAAATGACCCTCTAAAACAGTGATACTTATCCAAATGCTGCTGTCATAACTTCTTGACCACAAAAAATATGAGATCCAACACTATAAAACAGAAACAAACCCTATAGCTTCATAACAAAGAGTAGGAAGGGTGAGACAAAGAGATGGTTATGGAACATATTCTAAACTATCACAGTGAGACAAAGCTCAAGACAACTGCTTCACTCAGTAAAAGTGGACATGCTTTCAAATACAGATATTTTCTTACCCTCGGTTGGAAAATATCAGTGTGCAAAAGTAAACAGCAAATTAGCATCAACTTCCTTGTGAAACCTAAGAAATTAATGACAGAAACTTTTCAGTCGTTTACTGAGGCTTATGGTGAAAAGTGCAAGCCTCCTGCATGTCTTTTTGAATCAGTGCTCAAAGGAGCCCATTTTTTGTTGTTGGAAGATGTGAAAGCAAAAAAAACACAGATCCTCAGCAGCTTTCCAGAAGATGATCTGAGGAATTTCTTTTAATGCTGGCAGCGCCATAAGCAGCTGTGTGTCAGTTCAGAAGGGAACTATTTTGAAGGTGATCATAGTTAGTTTTCTTAATTTGTTAAATAAAAAGTTACAGGGACGGTCTCAGTTTTTCTCTGTCAAACCTCATATATAAAAATACATGTTGAATTCCTCAGGTACTTATTTTATTACTGTTAGCCCTTCTGCTTGATACAGGAATTAGAAAAATCTGTTTTAAAAAATCATTATCAAGAGTACCTAGTCAAAAATACGAAAGCATATCTCCGGTACACTAACGGGTAACAAAAATATTTTTGGAGTGGGGAGAGAAAACTTTTGTTACTTTAGGCTACTTTTAGCTTATGAGGTGTCTTCTGAGCATACAGCAAATCTATGATATGCACAGCCTGTTCAGTTTGTCACCTGAAAAAGATAACAAGGAAATGCTGTTTCTCTGGATTTATCAGCGATTCTTTTACCCTGAAGTGCAGCCAGGAATACAGGCCCAGTCGTGTACTGGATGCATTAAGGCATGATGGAGTTCTCATAGATATGGTTGCTTATCTTGCAATTGTATAAATCACACTTAACAGCAAAAGCAAGGAAAGACTAGCATTTTTGCAGGCACATGTGTTTGAACCGGGGCTTGGAGCTATCCTATTATTAAAATGCCAATCAACACCATTTTGTACTGCAGTTCTTTACGTCTCATCACAGTGGTTTAGTGTGCACACGCTATGCTTCTCATCGTATAATCTATTATTCAATCAGGCATAAAGTTATAAAAAGATCAAGGATTCTCAGTACTATTTTAGTAATAGTATTACTAGCTGCTACCTGCTGTTTGCCCATCTGGAATTTTTCTATGTTAACTTCACGGTTTGGTTCATTAATTATTTTATGCACTTTTTGTTTGTTTGCATTTTTTAGATTAAATTTCTCTGTGTAATAAGAAAAAGTCAGGTTACAGTCTGTTGCCTTTATGATGATGATGAAACAAGGGCTCTTTAGTTCTAGTTCTCCATGTCTGTGAAGTGTCTACTCTTGCTTACAAAAAAATATTGCTGAGAAAATAATACCACCTGGGATACTCCAATGCTATTGTACGATTTCCAGAAGTAGAAGGGAACAGTGGGGTTTAAGTGGTAAGGAAAGACTGTTTTAAGGAGGTTTTTTTGTTTTCTTTTTAAAGACCTGTATAAACCTATATTATTCCCACTCTCCCTGTTCAGCTCAGCCATCACGGTGGATTGTACAAAATTCGCTGCAAGTAAAGTCTTTTAAAAAGTTTCTGCTGTTTGCAAACTTAGAAGAAAACTTCAACAGCTTCCCATAGAGATCTCTGTAAAATGTTTTGGTTTTTTTAATTCATCAATGATTCAAGCAAAGTCTTTCTCACAGTGTTTCAGCCATTTGTCATTTATTTGCATTTTTATGACAAAACAGTTCTTAAAGGAAGGGCGTCAATGTATTTTTTAAATAAATTACACATTTCCACAGAACGTTTAAGTGAAAGTATTCAGAGATTTATCATTTATGCAATGAATTCTAGATTATTAATGACCATTTTATTTTTCAAATATGCAAAATAGTTTCCAGACATACTTACTCAAATTCTGTGGGGGAAAAAAAAAAAAAGTTGATCTCTTTCCTATTGGATGCTGTAGTACAGGGCATTCCTGGAAAGGAGGAAACTGAAGTAAGGCAAAAAATACATTTAGTTCTTCTTAGCTCAAGTGACTAAGTTGAAAAGGAAAATTTGAGCTGCTCCTTAACTTTCCCAAACCAGTTTGTTCTTACTTTCTTTGTACTTTGTAGTAATTGATACTACGTACAGTGACAGTATGTATTCTGTTGCTGTGATTTAGGGATTTTATCAATTCCAGATTAAAAGTCATCTGTAGTATTGCCAAAACCAGAAACAGAAAAGGAAAAGCTTAGTTGAATTTATAAATTCATAATGTTTATGTATTTTGCAAGGAGTCACCAGACTTCTGTGTAAATTATACTTCTGTCTCCTTTTTACCAACAGTATCTTCCTTTTTTTCAGCTCTTTCTTAGTGCTGTTTTTATCTCTTTACCAAAATGACCGATAATGGGTGCTCAGAAAGGAGAATTGAAGACTCAGTGGCCTTCACACAACTCATGGGAACCTACTGCTGCTATAGAGCCAAAATTTAATAAGAAAATTGTGACTCTCATTTTTCAGTAACACCCAAAGAAAAGCTTCACTTCTTGGGCACACTCTCCTTTTTCCTCTGCAGTATCTGGACCAGATTTCCTGCATATTGCCCTCAGCAGCTGAGGGTGACAGCACTCTAGCCAATCTAGCTGATAGCAGCAAGAGTTTCTCAGAAATGGCTTTGGTTTTATGCTGGAGAGCAGCCAGGAACGGCTTCTCGCATTTGTCTCTAAAGTAATGTTGCTGTAATGTTGAAGCACAGTTCAATCACAAATGCCATCAAACCTCCTAAAAAACCACGTTAATACATAGTTTAAAAAAAAAGTATGTAGAAACCTCATTTTTCCACAAAACTGTTTTGCAGGCACTAGAAAAGCAAATTTCCAAGCTATCACACCATTAGTATGACAAGCTGTTGGTATACTCCTACTGGACTAGGTCATTTATCAGTGCTGGCACGAGCCTAAGATGACCTTCTTTAAGGGAAAGCAGTCTACAGTCTGTGTTCTTGCTCAAGAAGGTTGTCAAGAATGCCAGCTGAAATGTTGATACGGGTATTATAGACTGTGATACTTGAAGACTGGACAGGGAACATCAACTTAATCATTTCAATCTGAATTCAGAAGGCCATTTTAGCCACTCGAATTAAGTCAACATCACCCCCACACCAAAGAAAAAAACACTGGATCACACTGTAAAGAACACTTTCAGAATCTTAAAGGTGATATAAAAGGCAAAAAGTATCTTCAGAACTTGGGGATCCCGAGTCAAAAGCCTCTCCATGTCTCCCGCATCACACAATGCTTGTTTAAAAAACATTACTTCAAATTGTAACACATATAGATGGTTCAGAAGAGAGTTTCCATATTACTATTTAATCTATGTTCATAGCTGCTTGAAATAGTTCAAACTGAACTCGGAGAAAGGGGGTTTGGAGTTTTTGTTCAAAGTACAAAATGTACGGGGTAGATCATCAAGTTCTGGTGTGTCACTCACCCTTCGCACAACCCTTAGCCAGAAATAGGGAATAGATTATAACGGCATGAGGTTTCTAAATGACAGCATTACTGAAATATGCATACCCTTTTTTACATCACAAAAAAACCCAACTAGAATACAGCATATTAGATCAAGTCAAGCAAGGTCAATGTAGCAGCAAAATATTCAGTTATTAGCTTGTAGTATGAAAAAAATTACTTATTCCATGCCAAGGCTATTATAAAACCAAAGCCTGCAAGACTTTGTATGTATACTTTTATGACTATGCCATACCATTTTTGCTATTAAACCTTTCTCAGTTTCCAGACATTTCAACTTTTTTCAGCAAAGGCGAAAAGTTTACTTTTACAGCAAATTCAAGTCTTCTAACAGCAGTTAAGTAAGTTCACCTACTAAACAAAGTCCAGCCCCAGAATATTTCAGGATGAGAATGGATAAAGCCCTTTGGTTACTGACCTCATAGTTGACCTTGCTTTGAGCAACAGACTGGACTAGAGGCTTCCTGAGATCCCTTGCAACCTGAATTTTCTACACATCCTTACAACACAAGGCTGCATTACTAAGCATTTTCAATTTGCAGTAGCTACCTCTTCTATTGCTTCACAACCTAAAGTCAAATGTTTCCCTCCAAAAGACTGAAAATTCTTTCCATGGCAAAAAAAAATCCAAAATCATCTCCATTCTGTTTGGTGATTTGTTTGTTTCTTTGAGGGTTTTTTTTCCATCATTTGCTGTTTCTCCTAAACTCCCAAGGTTTCTCACTGCCCCATGCTTTCTCTATGAAAATGCTGTTGAATTCATAGATTTGGGCTGCAAATATATGAAATCGAGTCAAATTATCTCTTCGATCTTTGACATCAGCTGGTTTGGGATACCAATGTAGGAAATATGTGAAATACATTAGGCAAGTAGAATAAGAGACTGTTTTTTTTCCTCTCCCTTTTGCTTCCTTCTGCATCAGGACCTCCCTTACCAGAACCATTCTGAATAAATACATTAATTAGTAAGATATTTACTCTCAGCAAAAAATAACCAAATGGTAGCAAAAAGAGAGCATGACCAAAGCTTCAGCTTTACATGAGGGATTCACAATTCCCTCAAGGCAAGAGGAGAAAAGGCAAATTATCATCTAGTCCAGCTCCCTCACTGGACTAAAACTTCCTTCAGTGGATTTCCTTCCACACACCCCCACACAGAGCAGTTCTCTTTTGACTCTGTGTCAAGGAAGAAAAGAAGGAGGAGAAAAAAAAAAGATAAAAGGAGGAGAAAAGTAAAAAAAAAGGAAAAGCTAACAAAAAAAAGAAAAAATAAAAAAAAGGAAAAGGCAACAGGGAACAGTGAAAAGGGAACAAGGAAAATGGAAAAAAACCCTGAAAATACAGAAAACAGAAAAAAGGAAAAAGAAAGATAAAAAAAACTAGGGAAGAGAAAAAAGCAGGGGGAAGAGAAAAAGGGGAAACAGAGAAAAAACAGAAAAATGGAAAAAAGAGAAAAGAGAAAAAAAGAATAAAAAACAGGGGAAAATAGGGAAAGAAGGGAAAAGAAAAAATAACAAAACAAAAAGCAATAAAAATAACCAGAAAAAAAGGGAAAGGAGAAAAAAAACAGGGAAAAGAGAGAAAACAGGAAAAAAAAACAGAGAAAAAATATAAAAAGGAGATATAAGAGAAAAAAAAGAAACAAAACACAAAAGAGGAAAAAGAAAAAAAAAGAAAAAAAGAAAAAAAGAAAAAAAACTCTGAAAAAACAGGAAAAAGAGTAAAAACAGAAAAAAAAAAGAAAAAGGAGATAAAAGAGAAAAAAAAAAACAGAAAAATTAAAAGGTAAAAAGAAAAACAGAAAAAAAACCCAGAAAAGCAGAGAAAAGGAAAAACAGGGAAGAGATAGAAAACAGAAAAAGAGCAGAAGTATAAAAAGGAGAAAAAATACTGGAAAAAAATAGAATACAGGAAAAAGGAAAAAAAACAGAAAAAAACCCCAAAAAATTGAAAAAAAGATAGAAAAAAAAAGAAAAAGAGAAAACAGATATACAGAAAAGACAGGAAAATAAAATGGAAAAAAAGCCCCAGAAAAATACAAGAAAAAAAAGAAAAGAAAAAAGAAAAAAAAAAAGGAAAATAACAGCAAAAAAAAAAACCAGGAAAAAAGTGAAAATGGGAAAAATGAAAAAATATAGCAGGGAAAAAGGGGAAAAGAAGAGGGGGAAAGAAGGAGAGGGGGAAAGAAGAAGGGAGGGGAAATCACAGAAAATAACAGGGAAAAAACAGGGGAAAAAAAAACCACAGTATAAAAACCCAGAAAAAAGACACAACAGGAAAAGCAGCAGAGGTAGAAAACAAAACAAAAACAAGAGAAAAGGAAAAGGAAATGTTATAAAAATAGAAAGAAAAAAGAAAAAAGAAAGAAAGAAGAAAAATGAAAAAAAGAAAAACAAAGAAGAAGAAAATGTAGTTGCTAGTTGAGATTCAAGACTAAAAATAAGCAGAGTGTAGACAACTCCTTTCACAGATTGAGATGCACACAAGAAACCACAGTTTTAAAGGCAATGATTTGATAGAAAGGTTACTCAGCCAGCTACTAGAAAGATAGTACATATTAAAAAAATTTATTTCAGACCACCCATCAGGTTTCCTTTGCCCTGATGTTCCTCAAAACAGACCATGTGGACAGATACTGCAAAACAGATTAAGCTGCTAGATGTTATGCATGTAGCATGGCAGTTAATTTTGCAAGGAACAGACAAGGTTTCTTATCAACACCATTACTGTAATCATTTCCATTTAGTGTCAAGGGCATAATGTGACCTCAAATATAAAGCAAAATTATCAGCCTAAACAAAGGAGACATACCACCTAAGTCCTCAGTCAGGCTGTACTGATTTACATTTCTAGAAAATTAGGCCAGTGTTGCTGCAGGGTTTCCCAGACATCACATCTACCTTACAGAAGTTGAAGAACATTTGATCCTACAAACCCTGTCATAATGGGACCTCTCAGACTGGAAGTGAGCACAGTGAATCAGTTAACATCTGTACCACACACAATTTGTAGAACAGAAGCAAAAAATAGCAATCTACCTCATATGTATTGGAGTAAAGTGGTCTCAGATCTGTTAACACCAAGGACAGCCAAAAGAGTACAGAAAAGCCTGGCTTTATATCCACTGAAGCTGGCTGCTCCTGTTACCTAAAATGCTGGATTTCATCTTAAACTGATTACTTGAGGAACATTCTTTGTAGCATTCAGCCACTCCAAAATCCCACTGCATACTACAAAGTACTGAATAAACAGAAGCCATAGGTCATTTATTTGATAATCTGATTAAAATTGACATCTGATTAAATGAAAGATAAATGGCTTCTACATTAATCTGTTCCCTTTCACTTTTTCATTTCTATGAAGATTTAGAAGTAACGTACATATGATTTTATTAGTGATGTCTGTAGTTTTTCAGTTAGGGAGTAATGGTATAGACAGATAGCTGGAGGAGACTTTTCCATGGTGTAAACTGGCATAGAATCACTGAGGGCAATGAAATAGTGACAACCTATACCCTCCGGCTATCTGGCCATCTTGAGTGACAAACACAATTCTTTAGCTATTTAAAATGGACAAAATTTTCAGAATGCAATCATCTTCATTTGACAGCACTAGCAACCCATCTCCCTAGAAGAGTCCCTGTACCTTCTGCACAAATACTACTTCAAGTTTTTATTAATTTATATTAACAATATTGACAAAATGCTTGGTTTCATTGAATTATAAGATGATCAAATTTGAAAGACACCTATCCTGAAATGTTTAATTCCTTTCAAACAATTAATTTATTTCATAGCTAAAAACGAAAGCAAGAGACTCAAATCTTTATTGCTATCAGAGAGTTTTCATATTTACCCCAAAAGGGGAAAAATGAGGACAACATGAGAAAAGAAATACTTAAAAGTGATGCAGTAGGCTTGTTATTTGTGAGCTGCAAAACTCAAAGTTCAAGAAACAGCTGAAGAGACCATGCTAATTGTGACAATGCCTTGAATACTTCAGCTTCCAGCTGTGCTCTGTGATGGAACTTCAAGTATGTAAAATAAAATATATTTAAAAAAAAAAAAAACACAGGAAACCCAGATCTAATCTAGAAAAGGAGAGGAGCTCCTTCCATAGATTTACAGTGGTATTTGCTCTTCATAGGATCTCTATGATGAGACAGTGCTCAGAGGTATCCAGTTCTGAAACACTTCTGCTAATATGTCTTTTTAATATCTACTGAGGGAAAACTGAAAGTGACGGGAAAAATAAAACATATGGAAAAGAACTGAAGATTTATATTTTCCCATTTGATAGCCATTTATAGAGGATTCTTACAAAAGGTATATTCTTAATAACTGCTGTAGAGCATGGAGACAACACAAGAGGAGATGGAAGGCTAGGACTACAACATAGCAGTAAGACTAGTAGATGAGAATGAAATTACTGTTAGCAAACCAGAAGTTGAAAGGTTATTGGGGTGGGGTGGCAAAGAGTAGGGAAGTTAAGCATGTCACGGAAAAACAAAATCTAGTGGCCAGAGCTGAAAGTGACCTTGAGGGTGTTTATGGGATACTCCTCCCAGCTACAGGATGCAGCACAACAGTAGGCACGAAGAGCATTGTACTAAAAAACATTTCATCGGACCAACTGACTTATTTTCCAGTATATTATAATTAAGCAACACAAGAAATGACTGATGCAACTATTGCATTTCTGGCTGCTCTCATACTGCACCAACAGCACATCCAGGACAGCCCCAATATGTATTCAGCACGTACCAGACAGTTGGTCTTGTCTCCCAAATCAGGAAGGCGGATAGTGACATTTTCTCCAGACTACTACCAGACATTTGTTACCATGGAATCTGCAAAGCCAAACACTCTTCATCGAGTTAAAATCATCTCTGAAATCTGCATTTAGGTCATCAGATTGACAGAGGGTTAAAGGGAAACAGCAATAGGCCTCAGTTTTCTTTTTCTTAAAGTTCTTAACACATACAGAAAAAGGAAAAATCAATATAAGAGGGTGAATACCTGTGTCACAGGTAACATAAAATTTTTCACCAAGTATCCTGTGTTTATTTTTACACAACTGTCAGGAATGCAAACAATCTCTAAATCAGAGACTCTCCTACTAACTGACAGTAAGTTAGCCAATTTTATCATTGATTTTTAAGAGATATAACGTCATTTCTTTTAAGTAAAAAATGCAATACCACATAAAATAAACCTTTCCGCTTTCCTCAGACATCTGGAACATTCCTTCATGCAGTTTTATGCTTTTCAAACACCAATTTCATAAAGTTCATGAGCTTAAAGTGCAGTGGTTTCCTACTAGCCCAATATTTTTATCAATTATTCAGGGCCCTCTAGACAGTAAGCAACATATATCCTTGATATCAATGTGGTTTTAGGAACAATCCTGGCAAACTGAATACTTCTCTTTCACACTGCAAAATGAGAAACACTTCAACTAAATACAGCCAGGGCCTGTTGCCAGCAAAGCAAATATGAATTTCATTACTTTTTTCAAAAGACCAGACTCTTTCACAAGAACAGTATTCATGTCACCTTTAGTCAAGGTTCTTAAGGCACAAGAAGTAAACTTGGAAAGAAGAAAGGATTTGAGAAGGAGCATTAAGATCAAAAGTTCGAGGACCTTTTTATGAGAGTAAAATCTTTCCACTAAAAATTCTCCAAATAATCCATTTCACCAAATTATTTGCAAAGGCCTATTAGAGAATATCTGACACAATCTCATATGGTCAGAGCACGTGTGAGGCCTCTTTAAGATGTTTGGTCCACACATACTGCTTTGTCATTCTTTCTAGACTCTTTGCCTCCTTGCTGTCTGTCTGACAAAGCTCTGTGCCACACAGTCTGTGTCAAACCACAGACAGGAATGGACTGCAAGTTCCCAAGTGAGTGTGCTAAGGCACTATTTCTCTGATGATCTTCTAGAATGGGTTGCTCTTGGATTTTTTTTTTTATTTTTTTAAAAAAGGCAATGTAATCACAATGTTATTCACAAAACTGGATTAGAAACATTTCACTTCTGATAAATAGCTATTTTACTCCTTTACAAAAAGAAGGAGTTGGGTAATGGAAAAAGCTTGACCTATTTGCCACAGCCTCAGTTTACTACAGATCACAGACAGAAGACTGAGTGGTTTTAGCCATTCCCCACCTGGCTGGAAAAGCTAATTTCCTATGTGATAAAAAAGAATTTCCAGTATACTAAAATTCCCCTAAGAATTTTGGCATTCGTCTATACCTTCAGAAGATTTTTCAGTAAATCTTACTGACAGAAAATGAATCAACAGATTAAAACCAAACATGTTCTTGTGCAAAGTCAAAGGCAAAAATAGCAAAAGGCAAGAGTCACTTTGTATGTCATCACAACCATCAGTCAAGATATCAGGCTGAACAAAATTGCTATAATTAGTGGAGGGAGAAGTTATCAATAACTAAGCTGTGTGCTGTAAGCGAGCATGTGAGGTGCTTCAGAGGAGGGAACTGAACACAGCATCTGTTACAGCATAAAAAGCATAAAGTAGAAGACACACAATCACAGATGGCTGCAAGATCAAATCAGCCATTTTAATACCTATGTTGCCACACGAGGTCTTTATGAAGTGCAAAAAACAAACTAATAACTTCAAAAAGTCTCACAAATGCTTTGTTTATGCAGTAAGATAGTGATCCTGGAGTCTTACGTACACTGCTAGCGATTAATATCGCTAGAATAGAAAAGGTAATTGCAGTCTTTACTCATTACATGACTTGGCAGTAAAACATCCTGGAGTAAGGAGACAGTGGAAGGAAAGGAATGGCTTTGAGAACATTAGTGTGAAATGGACTTTTTTGACTAATAAAAAAGAAGCAAGGTTTTCCAAAATAACTTTGTTATTTATATGATGTGGTCATTCACAGGTGAAGCCCAGGTCCCACCGACAATAATTGGTGTGTTTCCTTTCCACAGCTAGAACCTTCAGTTACAAGGAGCTCATCAATGATGATTCACGCATGAGGAATCCCAAATATACATCTATATATAACATAGATAAGTCATGGCATGATGCCTTCACCACATGAGTCAACATATTCAACAACTTAAACCATCTAGGGGGAAAGCTCTTCCTGTTCATTTATGACTAGTATTAGTCAGTCCTAATAGGCAAAACTATTATTTATGACTAGTATTAGTCAGTCCTAATAGGCAAAACCATGAAAAAAAAACATGTGTGACAATTGTGACAATTTGCCTTGTCTTTTTATTTATTAAACAAAAGTTTCTTGAGTTCATGCTGACTGCACATTATTTTAGTCTCTGGTAGATTTCTTGAGGCTTTGATTTTGTGTCTTTAAAATCACAGCTGTAATAATCCAGACCCCAAAATTCACTAAGTCATGTCATCATATTCATCACTTAAATAAAAAGAATATCCTACTAAAGAAAGATGCAAACAAAAAGACTTGATTTATCACAGCATTTTACTACTTTTAAGTGATATTTTAATAAACCTCTATGAACCCTCTCATCAAGCAGCTCAACATTAGCAACATTATGCAAACAAAAAAGATACTAGGTGAACAAATTAGTAGATTCTGTTCACTACGCTACTTTTCTGAAATACAGAAATTTTAGGAATTTGATATTAGAGAACAAAAGATAAATGCAGTCTGAAGATTCTAATTTTCAGTAGAGAGCTAGCTCTTCATCTCAAAACTATATGACAGCAGAATGTTTTGCTCAAATCAAAGTTGATATATAGAGATTTTAAAATTTCAAGTGGTCAGTCAAAAGTTTTGCTCCTTAAGGTTATGCTACATCTTGAGCTGCTCTACATGTGTACACTCAAGTTCTCTGAAGTTATGTTCACTTTATCAGCTGAATAGTATTTTAGGATATTCGGTAAGATTTCTGTTTCAAGAGGGTAGTTTCACATCAAAGTTGCACTGTAAAACATCCATGAAACTTAAACAGTGCAGCTGTGCTACCCAGAGAAGAATTTTACCTTATTTAGTCATTAGTATAATTAACATCCAATGGTAAATTTTATGCTCTGTGTCAGAAAAGCAACTAAGTCTGACTTCGGTTAAGTATACAAAACCACCCAAAATGATTCAAATGGGATTGGGTACTAGCTGGAGTACCATTTTAGTCAGGAGTACTTTTCTGAATCAGACCTTGACACAGAATGACAAACATACAGCTAATCACAGGAAGGGTTTTTTATTCTTAATACGCAAACAGGTAAGCTCTGTAAAACAAGTCCCAGCTGCATGGCAGTACTCTTTCCTCAGCAAACAGCAGGACAGAACATGAGCACATGCTCATTCTCTCCCACCAACCCTGTTATGGAAACAGCAACTTCCAGCGAGCAATGGGAGCACTTGAGATTTAATTTTTCAAACCACCAAGCAAGATTTTCTGCAGCTCATCTGTCAACACACGTATTCATGTGATATTTAGGACAACAAATGTGGTGGCTAAGAATTTACTGCAGCCTACTTCTCTGGTAGTCCATTCACTTGGCTTTAGCTAAAACATTTAAACCTAAAGGACTCCACAACTAATTTTTTCTTCTGTTTTAAGTGAACAATCTCTTACTTAATTGATTGTAAGTTAAAGGCTCTAGAATACCAAACACTGCAGACTGAAGTCCTCTCTAGAAGAAGCATAGCAAGCTACAACATAGTTTTCCTCATGGCGTCTCCTTGCCTTTATCATCTCTAAGCATACAGGTTTTGCCTCTGGGGGTAGAGGCGAGTTCTATAACTGTTTGGTCATCTCCTCCTTCTGAGCCTGATATGAAGAAGAGCAATTGCTTTCAGCTGAGAACAGACTGAGAACTAAGCAGAGGTCATCAATTTATTAGTTCAGATCTAGGAAAAAAAAAAAACAGGTCAGGCTGCAGTAAAATGAGATTTCACTAGTTCATTTGGAAAACACATACAACTGAAAGGAAAGCAAATGCAGCTTCTACTTATAAATGTCAAGCACTCATCAAACTATTACTGTTCTCCTTTTATTCTTGCCAGTTCCTCAGTCATCAGCCATTTCCGATCCAGTACAACAGCTGTAGTATAATATACAAACGCAATAATGCTCTAGGGAAATGTCCTGTTTCGGACAACATGTATTTTTACTCAGTTAACTTAAATAATCTTTTTAGGTTTTCTTTTTGTTATCTCAGTACTGATGATTTACAGATTTCACAGGAAGCTTTGTATCAGCCAAAGCATGACTGCACGCCAAAGAATCCCCATATTTCAGGGAAATGTGTAGGCCAATTGTTTATTGGAAAATGTACAGATGTAATCTGGGATTGCTCCCAGATTCAATGATGCATTATTTTTTTGATGTTCTTCTGCAAATACTCTGCTTCCACCAGAACTGTGGCCTTATATGTAGAAACGCAGCCTGTAACTTCCTGTGACGTACAAAATGCTACCATACATGCTTTCCCTCTAACTCATCAAGTTTTCCAGACTGCTGCCCACTCTCTGATGAAAGGAATGTCACTTTGCGTACTACACTGATTCCTTCCAGTGCTTGAGACCTCACCAAATTTCACACCTACAAAGGCTATCACTTCAGTGTGTACTGCAGGACAAATATTGCCATGGATTTGGGCCAAGATTTTTTTCTTTTTTCTTTTTTCTTTTCTTTAAGAGCCAATGTCAATGAGATTTTTAGATATGCTGTCCCAGAGCAGGTGTCGCTCTAAAGGCTTCTTCTTGACTATGCTACACTTAGAGCAATGAAGCTCAGGTTATATCTATTATGATAATCAATTTCTTTCACAAGGAAACAAATGATGAAAACCCTCAAAAATAAAATCAAGAGCTTGAAATTTGTAACAAACAGTCTACAGCAGATAATTTTCATTCTTTGCTCATTATCGTAAGAAATACAGTATTTAATTGTATTCTGGTTTGGTAACTATTAAAAGTGTGCTAATAACATATTTCAGTGGGTTGCTGGTTTAATATAATGCAGAAGCTATCCACCCATGCTGAATATTCACATACTATGCAACTGTTATCTACTTCAGTCATTACTTCAGTTACATGCATTGAAGGAAAAGAAACTCGAAGTATCAAAACAGAGAATGTTTTACTGCAAATGTAAATATTGTCCACTAAGTATTAATAATTATCAAGTAATAATAAATAATTACTAATAATTGTCACAATTCTTTCAGTTCCCAGTGCCTCATTTGCTGGTTGCATTTCAGGGTGAAGGCTAGTTCAGCTTATCTCGTAACTTACATAGAAAGCAAACAGCTGTTGCAGATTTAACCTAACAATATCGCCACCATCATTTCACAGAGTTCTTGCATTACTACTTACAGGGACAGTATTAGTTTATTTGTTTTTAAAATCTATTACAAGAGCATGATATTAAGGAGAAGCAATTAATAAAGAATAAATTTTGTTCACTGAAGCTTTTGCGATTAAATCATATTAAATTTCGCTTTGAAAATAAACAGATCTTGGATCTGAATGCCAAAATGTGAAAAAAAATGACTACAAATGAACTCAAAAACAAGAGATAACAAATAAGCTGTGGAGAAGAAAGGCAGCTAAATAGCTAAAATTCATTCTTGATTTTTTTTTGGTTTTGCTCATCTTTCAGTCTATCTGAACAACATTAGGACTCATCGTTTGCATCTGTTGTATATTCAAGATAAAGTTTAGAGTCTCATTCAGTGCCACTGCATGAAATATTCCAACAGCAACATGTCCACACTGTTAGGACTCTCACCAGTACCCTCAGATTCAAATAGCAGGGAACCAAAGCCAGGAACTTCTTTGTCTTCAAATCTATGTTGTACCTCTCTGGCTGAATTTTAGGTAGGACACAGGAAAGCAAATAATAATAAAATAAATCATTCTTATATTTTTAACTTTTTTTTCTTGCTGTTTTTCATAACATAATCCAAGATCAAAGCATTTCCATTTTTTGGCAATTACAACACTTTCTAAGTAACAAAAATATCAATCACATTATGAAAAGTTTTCAGAGTTCATTTCCTAGAGACATAGGCAGTGAACTTTCATTTTGGTTTAAAACCATTTTATTTTCAGAAGTACATGCACACACTTATCTGTAGATAACCCTCAACCTCTAAAGACTGGCAGGTTCTATTATGGACTTCCCACCAAATTCTGTATTTTTATTTAAATAGGTGCTAATTCAAACAAACAAACAAAAGAGGCAATTCGCCCTAAAGAATTCTGGCTTGAAGTTTCAGGCTTCCTGCTGCTGGAGCTAATGGATTTTTGCAGTTACTTCTCCACAGTTGGAACTCACTAGGGACTTATATCAGATTTGTTCTTACAACCCAGGAAACGCTTCAGTTTTGTCCTTATGGGGCCCCGTTGCTTTGTCTTGCTCCTTTCTCTGTATCTACAGTGAGAATTAAAACCACAAGTCCAATAAGATAAAACATTCATTGAAAGTACATGAGATGGTACCTTTTTCTTCATGTTTTTAAGCAGTAAAGGAAGAAATAGAAGGAGAAAAAAAAGATCACGTATCTACTCCAAAGCATCATCTAGAGAAGCCATGCAACTTTCAGAAAACATAAGCGAAAGAGCAATAACAGAAAGTGTTTTTCAGAAGTAACATCACTAATTATTATGCCTGCTGCTCCATGAGTTTCTTCAAATGACAACAGGCCCCAAGGTTTATTACCACAATTTTACCTTTTACTTCTAAAGTAACCTGCTGTTCCTCCCCACGCACCTACGCCCCAGAATCCAAGTTCAAACTAGGACTGAGACTTCTTACCCCATATACAAAAGCAGAAACCAGTTGTTTTCACCTCCACTCAACTCCTAGAAGGGTGTGTGGCAAAATATAAATTAGTTGCACATGCAAGCAAGTAACAGGTCAGACAGCCAGTCCCCAATTACTATAGCCGTGAGTCACATAGGCTGCAGTTACTGCTGCCCAGCTCCAGCATAGAATATTTCTCTTTTGTGTCCTTGACACTTTATTTACTGGCAACACAAATGTCTCAATTAAACACAAACATGTGTGTAGGAAAGGGCTATGTTACACACTTGTGCAATCAAGCCATGCTGCACTCCAGGAAGAACATCATTCATGCTGGTGCAACTGCTTAGATTGGAAGGCTCTTAAGATACAGACTATTTAATTTCTCAGTGTCTGTACTAATAAAGTAGGGATCCGAGTGGTGCCAGATCTTAGCAGTTTTGTGAAGCCTGTAGCAGAGTAGTGTGTTATATTCTTTGTTGCAATCAGCTTAATGCAACTCTATGACTTTTTTTCTTGAAAACCTATGAGTGCAGCATCGATCAACTAGTATAAATAACTGCATAAGATTTTTTAACATCTGCTGCTATATGTTCAGTCCTAAAATATAATGCATCCAACCTACAATACAAACCTTTTTTTAATAATTATTAATATGCCAGTGGAAGTTTTGCTGTGATTACTGTGCTGTTGCACTACAGAGGAAACTGCTTTCACTAGCATATCATACCTGAACTTTCTTTTGTGTCCATTTTTATCAGTTCTGGCTCCAAATCCCTATCAAGTTTGAGGATTATTTCCAGACAGAATACCAAAACCTACAAAGTAAGTCATAATAAAATAGGAAATTATCCAGCAATTAGGATTCTTGATACCTAATATCCCTTAAAACAGTAATTTCCTGTGTAAAAACAAACGGCTGAACTTTGCTTCCAGAAAGACACAAAGCAGGTTTTCTCCTAAGGTAATGGTTTAAATCTTAGTTATCACAGCAGTGGAAACAAACATGTAAAATACTGGAGTCCTTCTAAAAAATTAAAACTTCATCTTTTTATATATATATAACCAATTATATCACTGCAGAGAACATGAGTCTCCGCACAGGAAGATTGGATTGAGTCATAGCCCAAGAATGAATGCCAGAATATTCAATCTCATTAACAGTATCTGCTGAAATTCTCTGTAGTCCTTGGTCAAGATCACCTGCAAACTTGTAATGTAAGTGCAATACGAGTAGGCTCAAGGTGAAACTGGGGGCCCCCTATGTATGACACAAGCACGATGATTTTAGTAGTCAGTGGAAGGATTAGAGACCAAGAGTGATCACAGGAGACAGAGCTGGAAATATAATCCAGGGGCCTTTGGTTCCTTCCAGAGTCTTGTTCACAAGAACATGTTGCTTCCAACAAACTTGGACCAAGATGTGATTAACGAGCTACTAGCAAGGGAACTGTTGGGCATCTGTGGAAGTAAGTATCAGGTTCAAGTCTATTTATCAGGAATAAAATTAATCATTTTGAGTCTTAAACCAATCTATCAGTTTAATTTTGCTGAGTCGTTATGAAAGGTTGATGAATGCTCATGAATTGCTTTCTGTCAATAGCCACAGCTAACCAGTAATCTCCAAAGTGAACAATAACCTGACGTTTTCTTTGATCTGGTTTTCTAGAGAAAGGAAAATTAAGTGATCAAGACACTTCACTGCCTGTCTGCACTCATCCCAGAAACTTTTGATTCTTCTGGCCATCTTCAGTGAAGTTTGAACATGGAGTGAACATCTGAAAGACAGACGAACTTTTATAAAAATCATTGAAGTGGGTAGAAGAGAGAGACTCAAATTAGTGCCCTGAGAGATACTGGCAAGCAGAATACAGCTATTTCATATTCTGGTTGGCAGCAGATAATGAGCCAGTCACCAGAGGATTTGAGGCCAAAATATTCAGCTAACATGCTGCCAACTAGTCCATAAGATGCTATAAGGAATGTAGGAGAATATAAGATTATTTTGGTGCTGAGGATTAAGTTATAACTGTAAACTAGAGCATAAGCCCACTTGAAACTGTACTCCCTTAATTTCAGTGCTTGTACAGAGTTTTTATATTGCTTCCATACTGGCAAGACTGTGCAAAGCAATTTTTCTGAAAGGAAAAAAAGAGAAGGTCCCAACCTCAAGGAATTCCTAAGCAAGAAAGTAACAGCCACATCACAAATATCACTGTCTGAGTTAGAATGAGATGAATAACAAAAAAGTAAAGATTGCCAGTGACAATCATAAATTGCTATTTCTATTATATCACTGTACATTCCACTTCCTTTTTTTCATGTTCCATTCTGTTTTACACAAACCGCTCCAAAGATTTCTAAAATAATTACAAATAAGTAAGCGAACTTTTCACTTCTCTTTTTTATTCTATATAAATAAACTTGAACTTTAGCCACAGCAACTGTCACTTTGTTCGGCCTTGAGATAACTCTTTTTTTGTTTCCCCAGCTCACTCCAAGATGACCTTTGTAGTCAGTCAGGAAATGTCTAGAGATTATGAGCAGTCAGGTGCTTTGATGCACTACGGAGCTGCTGCCAGTGGCAAAGAATACTATTTTTTATTTTAGTTTTTATCAATTTTCAGGGAAAGAAAGAGCATTGTTAAAAGGGAGATTACATACCCAGCCTTGACTATTTTGCAGACTTGACTTCCAGTGAATAAAACAGGATGCTGCATGAGTATAGGACTGGATCCTTCCATCTAATTCACACTATTCAGGATCGTTTTTCAACAACTTCATACAGGAAATTTGTAAGTTATGGTTATAGACCAAACTGGACGTGGAGTCGTGTAAGTCTGCCTTTATATATCATACCTCCCTTACTGTAGAAACCACCCTTCCAAGCCTGTCGCTTCTCTCACATCTAACAGATCCACATTTATTGCCTGTCCTCTTTGCCTTATGTTGCAACATTTACGGATTTGCAGAGTTAGGCCAATGCCATTTTTTTCCCTGGGCAATAACCTAGCTGTTTTAAAATGTCCTTCACTATAGCCTTTGTGTCCTACATGTGGGAATGGATTGTGCGGTTGGTCCATGTGCGGAGCTCCCATCAGCATCACAGGGACTATCACACATAGTTCATAGGATCAGCTTACTAATCCTAAGGAAAATGAGAAGTAGTCTGTATCTATATGATTTTTCTTACTGCTGGGCAACAGCCAAAATAAAAATGTTGCTGCTGCTACTGTTTTATTTGATCTATTCAATACTTTTTCAGGATATAAAAATCTGGAATATTTTAACAGCGCTACCAAAAGCAAGGTTTTGCTTCTGATGTGAGGAAGTCTTCTTTCTCACATATTTATCTGTTTTATTTTCTTAATGCAAATCTTTAAATATAGAACTAGTACAAATTCTGAAAATAATTTGGGCACAAATCTCATGAATCAGCAGAAATGCTTTAAAGTTACTATTGGCGTTTGGGTTCTGATAGTTTTGCTTGAATGAAAACAGCAGAGTTGTTAATAAAAATATCAGTCTTGATAGTGAATGAATAGCTCTTGGTATAAAAAAAGCACATGGCACACATTCAGCTTTTTCAGGAAGTCAAGGGGAGCACTAACATTATGAAAAGCCTGTCCTTTCGCAGCTTCTACTTCTAGACCTGATTATAAGGCTTTGCTGAATCTCCCACTTGTATTTGAAATATTCTGTATCAGAGGTTTGTCCTCCTACTGTTCCAGGGGGTTCCTGTTTTTTATCAGGTTGGAGGTTGAGGGGTGGTGTGCCCTAATTTCTCACCAATACCCTACCCTTCTTAACAACTGACCCACTTGTAAGGAAGCTCTTAGTCCTTATCTTTTATACTCACGTGCCCCTCTGCTGGCACTCAGCTCTCTACTCTGTCCTCATGGGTAAGGCAGCATGGAAAGTGCTGATAAGATGATTAGCTGATGAAAAAAAATCCCAGGCAGCAGTTTGCAAGCACACAGCATTTGTGCATATCACCATGAAGACTGTGTCCCTGGAGAGAGATGTATCTCCCCTAGATTTTGCTATCACAAAGTGGGCCAATTAGCCTAGGTTTGGCATCTAGGCTTCCTCTGTGTCAAAGGAGAGAGAAATGAAAGTCATCTGAAAGAGGCAAATCTGTCCGCCTATCTTAGAAGCCTGCCTTTGGAGGATATCTTATTCAACTCTCTCCACAGACAATCGATGCCTGGTGGTAAGGTAGCTATAATTAGTCACTACAGGGTTAAAAACAGATCAAGTGGAGATTTCCACACTTCCAAGAGAGAGAAAAATAAGCTTCCCAGTAAGAGAGCACAGTTGTGTTCAGGGATGTTTCTTGCACTTAGAGTCAATGATTGCCTCCCTAGATCTAAACCTTCAGAGTTGGACAGCAGAGGAAATAAACAACACATACTTCATTGGAACTGCATGGGGTGGCTGTACACACATTAAAAGAAACTGAAAAAACATATGGTCCATGGGAGCCAGGAAAGCCATCTGCAGAGGAAGTGTACAAGAGAGCATGCGAAGCAGCAAGCAGCAAACACTCCTGAAGAGCCGCGCGTGTCTCACACAGCAGCACATGTGACACAAACCACATGAAAGAGGCCCGGCGTTCTCTGCTGTCAAAACTGCCAAAACAAGCAGGCGCAGGGCAAGTGGGAGCAACAGTATGGTCACAAGCACACATTGCAATACACTAGTAAAAAGGGAATGTCTGAAGTGCACGGAGAAGGCAGAAAATCGTAGTGCAGCTTTGAACTCCAGAAGTAATTTTTGCTGCCCAAAGCTAGGATCATTTTTCTCTTTTTCTGTTTACTGATTTCTGTACTACATTGTAACATCTTTGTGTCTGGTTCATGGCTGGGAGCTTCAAGCAGAGCCTAACAAATCCAATGTGATAATAATGCCCTTTCCTGAGATAGGAACCTTGCAAAGATGAGCTAGAAATAATGATATTAGAAGCAATGTTTTCATACTAACTCATCATATCTTGTAGTCCCATTTGAAACTGAAACAAAACCAGAAGAGTTGATCATAGTTTTGAAAGCCTAGAAAAAAAAGTTAGCAAGGTTGTTTGTTTGTTTGTTATTTTTATCAGGGTGGAAGGGATGCAATTTCTTATGGTGGAAGCTATCTGATTCTGCTCATCTATCAGAAAGTACTGCTGCTGTTGTTGCCCTGGTGTTATCATGGAAATAGAACCTAATATCAAGGTGAGGACGTAATCACTGAGGGTCTAACAAGAGCTTCAGAAATAAACTTGAAATAGTAAAACTGGTTGACATTTAGAAGATAGAGTACAAGCACTTTAGGATTTGATAGTAAAGGCCCTATGTGACTTGACACTAAAACAATCTACCAGAATATTCCAGTTAAGTTCCAGCAGGACTATATCTGGCACAGCAAGGGTAGGTATAATACACAAGCAGTAGGGAAGAAAACCTTTTTTGCAACAGCCTTCACTGTTATTTTAGCACACAACTGACTCCTGTATATTTCCATTCCTGGTCCTACATACTCTCATGGAAGAACATAATTAGTTCACAGAAGTACTCCTGGAAAGGCTCTGTCAAGGTCCCATGCAACTAGTTGAGAACATGTCCTAAGCAGGTCATTATGGAAAGTCCCTTGTAATTCATTCAGATTTTAATAAGAGGAAAACTCACTGTTTAATAACTCCTCATCTGAACCTGGATTTGTTTTGTGACATGATACAGGAGAGGAAATTATACTTTTACAAGTAATAGAAGAATTTCTAAAGACAACTGAATGTCTGTGTTTGTGCTTATTTTACTAAGACATATCTTAAAGGTAAAAGAAGGCTTAATTCTTGCTTTTCTTCAAAGCTTAATTTGTGAGACTAGTTTTCTCATCAAGTAAGGCTTAAAAGAAATATTATACCAGTCTGCTCAGTGGCATTTCTCTCTGTTTGTGCTGGCTGCTCTTCCAGTCATTGCAGAGGTAGGGACCAGTGCACCTGATGCTCAAGGAGAAGGGAGTTCACTCAGGCAGTAAAGAAAAGTAGCATTTAAAACTGAATGCAGAGCTTAAATGTAGCACAATGTAAGGCTTAGGACCCTCAAGAATATATTTCTCTCTTTTTAAATCAAATGAACAAAACATGTCTACTTCTGTTGGCTGCCAAACTGAATAAATGCTGAGGTGCCTGTTTCTACCCCCTATTCAGACAGTTTCTCCGCAGTATGTACAAATGCTCATGTTAACTACAGATGTCCGTGGTTCCTGAATAAAATCCTTACCCTTTGTTCTAATGTCAAGCATGACACACTGTGGATGCAGCGGAGTGCTGCCCTCAGTATCCCAGCTTTTGCTCCACTGTGGGATCTTCTCAGCATTCTCATCCCAGCCTTGAAGAGAGGCTGCAGGAAGATTGGCCTCTGAGTATGACTGCTGCTGTAGCAATCCCCCAGGAAAAAAAGTCCTTCCTTTCTTTCAAATATCTTTACATTTGTCATAGAGGATTTAACTAAGCAGCACCAAAAATATTAGGATCAGTGCAAACACATAAAAAAAACCTGGTATTTCTAAAACAACCCTTTGCAAGTAAAAACAATCAATTATAGGGTTAAAAAGTAAAATGAATTGGCAAGGAGGGATGCCAGAGAAATATAAAGAACATATTTCATTGAATAAAATATCGAGTAGCCATTACTCAGCTTACAACTCTTACAACGTACATCTGTCCTAAGAAGTGACTGTGAAGACTTGCCATGGCCTTACGCAGTAAACTTTCTATGGGAGCATATTAATCATCCTTTTTGTTTACTTTGCTGAGTCTCATAAAGAGCCAAAAGTAACCCCAACCAATAAACAACCTTCCCATCATCTTTGCAACCAGAGTGATAAATACATATTTTGGTACCTCTTAGAATATACCATAAAGATAAAACCTGTGCGTGCACCTGGTTTTGGCCAATCACTGTTCCTTTCACAGTTCATATGCACATATCTTAAGGGGGAAGAGAACTTTATTTGAAAGAACCTGGGCATCCCTATGTCTGACTGTCAGTATGTGTTTTCTTCTACTATTAAAAGTTAATAGATTTAGTTAGAAGAAATATCTTCTCTTCCAATTAGCACAAAACCACTCAAAAAAACTCCTGCACCTCAACAAATACAAAAAGTAATAAATCAAAAAATCATCAAATCAGCATGGTTCCCAGGCTTTCAAATGCATGCATGTCTATAGTCAATGGGATAAGTATCATTAACATTTAAGTGAAGCAGCGAAATGAAAAAGATCTTGTATATTGTACATAGTGTATACAAGAGAAGACTGTAGATTGTAGCTCTCTTTATAGCATTTAACCACCTAACCTCAATCCAGTTACACTTTCCTAATTCAGAACTATTATGAATTCCTCATGTCTCATCACCTCTCAGAGAGCCAAGCAGAAGAAAAACGATCATATGAAAGCATTAGTCTACAAGGAGTTACTCCATCATCTCATGATCAAGTCTTCCCTAGACAGACTCAGGCTGGCTTTGCCCAGAGTATCTTCATATCCTCAGTGCCTCAGCTTTGACTTCCATGAACAGCACCAGAGCTGGTCCTGCATTCCCCTCCCCCTCTGTGTTTACTCGATGCCCTTACAAAGCTGTGTTAGCACTCGGCTCCTGTCACAGCCCACTGGGGAGCACCTTGCAGAGCTATTGCAGCCATTCCTTTGTGATAGGTCGGGTGCGCTTATACCTGTATGTGTCATTTCCAGAGACATATATTTGGAACAGGTAAAGGGAAGTTTAGATAAGATTCACATGGATGTTAGAGTGCAACAGAACAGTTAGACTTCTTCAGGTGTGGATGAGAATCAAACTATGGTCAAGGATTTCCCTAAATTCAGAGTGTTTCCCCCTGTTCTGCAGCAGTTGACCTAAAAGAATGTTTCTTCACTCAAACTTATATTAAAAAATTAGTCCTGACTGGCTATAATACTATCTATTACATTTACAGCAATATGTTGCATGCTGCTTTGAAAGATTAAAAATACGCAAAATTTAAGCAAAACCTTTGAAAGGAAAATATCTGCAGACCACTAAGATTCTGCACTGGAACAATAACCATTTTCATTGTCAGAAGTCCACTCTCATGAAACAAACAAGGAATCTCCTTTCAGCTTTTGCCAGTGGCAATGAAAAAATAGCATTTTTTTCAAATAAATATGCAGAAAATGGCCACACTGTGGTATGACCCAAAATCTGAGGCAGATTTGAATTAACATTTTTTAAAGACTTCCAGCTACTTCTGAACCGATACTCCTAAAATACCCAGTTTGCAAAAAAAAAAAAAAAAAACTGCCACAGTTTCAAGGAAGCTCTGTGTTTATGAATTAGCTCTAGAATAAAACAGTGTTTTAAAACAGTTTTTTAAAACAGTTTCAATCATTGATGTTGGCCTAGTAGAGAATAAATACAGTCAATATAGCACTCATTACAACTTCTCATATTTGACTAATAAATCATATTTCTGCAATTATTTCTCTTGCATGTAGGTACTACAATATTATATAGGACTTTTGGGCTTTAGACACTTTACAAATGCTTGAATGCAGCTAATACATTAGGCATCCTAATAACTATAAAATGTTCCATCTCCTGTAGGGGTGTTCACATAGCTACACAGTTCCAGGGAAGTGGCCATCAAGTCCTGTCCCAATGTCATCAAGTCAAAGTTTCTGAATTAAGAGCAGTGAAATCTCAGCTGTGAAGCTGAAATGAAGTTTAACTAGTCTCTCCCATTATATTGTTGTTGTTGTTATATTAAAAATACTTTTTGATCCCATAGATGAGGCTAAAACATATATATAAAGCTACTTAGCCTTTGTTGAGCTAAGAAACAGGACAGAAAGAGGAAAAGGGAGAGGGAAACTGAGAGAAATAGAGAGGAAAATAAAAATGAAGAAGGAAAAGAGAAAGGGTAGAGAGAAACAAAGACAAATAAAGACAGGCTGCACTACTTCTGCAGGAGAGCAAAGTACTTCAGAAAGGGAAAGAGTGAGATATTATTTACAACAAGAAATTTTCATAGATAAGAAAAAATAAATGAGTCACAGTGACACAACATGATGGAATTTAATCCAGCTGTTTGTGTCCTATGGCAACCTCAGATAAGCAATATCAGAAAAATGAATTAGGAAATCCAGATGGCAATAAATATTACTCTCATCAATAAAGAACAGATGCCAAAAGTACTTTTGACATATAAATATTATTTTACTTTGTTCCTGTCCTTTGGCTATTATGCTTCAAAGTGAAAGGTTGGACAAGACAGTATTGACCTCTGTTTTTAAGTTACTACACATGCTACTCTTACTTTTCCATAAACTTGTGTTACTGTGTTAAACCCCTCCTGCAGATGAAGTAACATATGTAGGTACAGACTTTATTTTATGATAACCTCTCAAATCTAGTGTCTTTAAAATGTTACATAGGAGCAATTTTGAACAAATATTATCCTTTTATGAAGTGCTAACAGCATAATAATTGTACAGCGCCATTCTGGAGTCCAAACACTTGAATGGATATTCTGATTTCTTTTTTTTATCTCTTTGGAGCTCTCAAAATATCTGTCTGGAAAAGATAATTTTCATCAAAATATGTGAGAAGCTAAGAAAGTATCTTCTGCTGTGAAAGCTAAAAAGCAGAAACTACACTGAAAGAAGAATGGTTCCCATTTACTCAAAATTGGAATGTATAGTTTTCTAAATTATATTTAATGAGAATTTTAATAAGTAAATAAAAAACAGCTCTGACCAAATTCATAACTAATAATGATGTTTTCCATTATGTAAAGGAAGAAAATTCCTTTCTTTATCACCTACTAGAAGAGTATACCCTGAGTTAAGAAAACATCTAGTCACATTTGCTTCAGAAATAGCATTGGATATGTCATTCCCTTGAGTGTTATTCAAGTACTTTTTATTTGTTATTTTGTTAGCTGCAAAATTAAAGGATAATTAGCAATTATGAAAAACTTTGGAAACAAATATGAAAAAAAAAGACACAAATTGAGACTAAAGAGCCAACCTACATTTTTGGTGTTTCCTAACAAGTGTTCAACTTCGTAACTCTTAACAGTGTTGACATATGCGCAAAAGGGAGTTACGCCTAAAAATCAGTTCATTAGTAGCAAACCTGTGAGCGCATTATGTTTTTCCAGGCATGAAAAGAAAACACATTCAGAATGCCCTCACTTATCCATCCTGTAAATCTTTATTATAAGCCTTATTTAAGGGGCATGTGGGTATGAAGAGGTTCTCAGTTTCAGCACCAGATGTAAATACTCAGTATGAGGAGAAAAAGCTGCCTGTACCATCCATGCCACTAAAGAAGGGGGAAAATATTGCTGTTCCTAAATTCCAGCTCCTGTAGGAGACATAGGTGTGCCTGGTAGTTGTGGCAAAATATTACTGTGGAAAGCCAAAACACTTTCAGTGGAGACTACCAAAACTAGCATGATGTACAAGTTAAAATTAAACAACACACCTCACTGTTCCCAGTGGCAATGTGCTGGCATTCTTATCTAAAGACAGGTGAAATAATAAATCTCAAACTGAGGAATTACATCTGTGTCAAAAACACTTGTTTTATTAATATATCAAACACAGAAATAAATGTAGACTTGTTGTCTCTTCCCTACTGGAAATTCTCTAAAGGGAAGTGCCCACTTCCGAAATATGTACTTAAGACTGAGAACTTGCCAGTGACATAAAGTGGTGCATTACCATCTTTCATCACGTGTAACTCTGCATGTAACTCTTCTGCCCTGAAATTGTCCCTAGATACCATGTAGGTAAGATAAAACAGTTGAGGCATGCATCACGGCGATGTACCACAGAGGTGGCAGTTCAGATCCAGCAGCAGAACATGCACCATGCTAGTATTTACCAAGTCCTAATCTTTACAGAAAAGAAAAAAAAAAACAAAAAACAAAAAAAACCCCAACATTAAGAAATTAGATAAGGGGAAGCGCACAAAACTAATAATACAAGTTTGTCTTTCTTTTGGCTATTCTATAGAAAAACTGATGAGTGATAAACAGAGAGCTCTATATGATTCCTGAAGATGTAAGAGCTCTTTCAATGGCTTCCAGCAAACTGATCCAGTATTTAGGCTTCTAGATTAAAAAAAAAAAATTAACTAAAGGCTGTTCTCAAGAATGGGCCATGTCTGCTGTTGATATGAATCCATACAGTTTCATTGAGGTCGGCTAAAGCATGTTGATATTAGTAGCAGAAACATTGGTTGGATTCAGTTTCATGGGTCTGTCACATCAGTATTTTCTCCATACAGACAAAACTGGTGTCTACAATCCATCTCCTTGGTGATGGCCAAGCAATATAATCAACTTAACAGGAGAAAATGCAAAGCACTTTATAGGGAAAAAAAAATGGTAATGTGACAAAGCATCGCTGTATAATTTCCTACCTTTCCCAGCCTAGATTTGGAAGCTTTCCCTTGACAACGGTAAGCTATCTAACTGCATTTTGACTCACTTATTCCTTTTAAATTGGGGTGTATATATATATATCAGTTATAATGCTATAATACTGGCCATTTGGATGCAACAAACTCTGTAAGTTTGTGTAATACCTCCTGCAGTGCTTCCAAAGGGATTTCGAAGCATTCACCAACATTACCCTCAGTTTTACCTGAGAAATCTTACTTTTTATCTCTCATTCCTGCCTTTGCCAGCAGAAAATTTTACTTGCCCAAGTATAGCCGATAATATTTAATTCATATATGCCAACAGCAGCAGGATGTCAGGGCAAAATTCTGCACACAAAGAAATCTAAATGGAAAATTATCAGTGCACACTTATCCCCTGCCTTTCATACCCTGTTCTAAGAATACAAGCAATCGAAATGAGAGGAAAATAGTTTCTGTAGCTTAAACTTAACATAAAATATGCAACACAGCTTAACCCATTCTCAGAACATGACTGCAGATCAAGGAAATATAGGTAAATGTTTGTTTGAAGACCAGTAGAGGTTTGAAGGTTGAAATGCATAGCTGAGCATTATTTTTTTGCATTTTGCATAAACCCTTCATAAGGTTCTGCACGCTGCAGCGTTGACAAGCATTTCAACTCCAGCAGTTCAATTCTCCTGTCAGTTTTAAGCAGGTATAACAGAGCAAATGCACCAGAAGCATATAAGAGGCCTATATACCCATTGTAATATTTCTTTGCTGAATTTGGATGGCTATATGGAATATTTGGCAGCAAAGAAAGTATCAATTAGAGCCAGGTCACTGTAGCATGAGTAAAGTTGGCTTTGGCCAAAAGGGAACTGCTCCAACTTCTCTTCTTTTTAATTGTTTCTGACATCTCATGAAGTAAATAAAACAAATGAGAAAAGCATTCTGAAAAAAAAAAAATTATTCTGTTTGTATTTCAAATACTCTAGGGAGAAAGGGAGGGATGAATTCTCACCTGGTGCTTGTTACCAAGAAATACAAAAAAGTCAATAAAATCTGTCTCTTCAGTATCCAAGAAAAGTCTTGTTCCCTACACTCCAGAGCTGCACAAAGGCCTGAGCTATGCGTAAATGCCCTGTTTATTGAGACAATGTTGTGGATAGACCATGAAGTTGGTGACTTATGACAATTAGCGTTCACCAATGGGACATGGGTAACAATATCACAAGCACAACAAACAAAAAACCTCAGAAGTAAAGCACAAAAGTATTGTAGGTAGTTTAGAAAAGATATGTAAAACAGTCTTAAATGACATGGGTCTGCTTTTAACCATTATACTTGTAACAGCTGCACAGCTAGGAGGAATTTCAAATGGTCAGATAATGTTCCTGTTGCACAGATAGGAGTGTGCAAACCTTAGTATGGCACTGTTTATTTACCTGTTGTGACGTTTTAAGTGAAATATACAATGTAAAAAACATTTAGGCCACCACTCCTAACTACCTGGGTTCAACTTCATACCTTCCACAGCATCTCTATCACCTGGGGCACAGCCTCTCCATCACCTGGGGCACAGCCTCTCCACACCAGAATGTAAAGAAATGTATGGAGGGATTCAGTTAATCTAAAATCTAGGTGTCTAGCCCATATTAGTCTCCCGTGTTACCTCTACAACCACTGGAAAGAGATAGGATCATCCTGAAAGTGAATCCCTTCAGCTGTCTTAGGCATTATTTTTTCAAAATGATGAGTCACTTGCTGGAAGTGTCCATCTTTCTCTACTGTATAGAAGAGATTCCCAGCAACTAGATTAGATTAGATTAGATTAGATTAGATTAGATTAGATTAGATTAGATTAGATTAGAAACATAACTTTCAGTTGCCTAAAACTAGATGTCATGAATCCCAATTACAATGCAATACTGACAATTTCCTAACACAACAGTAGACTACCAGCTAAAATTTTGTATTTGAAGCTTTTCTCCAAACTACTTCCTCTCTGCAGTCACAAGCAGATGGAAACACTGCATAGCAAATGTATTTTTAAACAGACTCTGCTGTTCCAGGTGGAAGGATGGTATCAGTGGTCTCTAAGAACTAAACATGTAATATCAAAGTTAGAGCTCCATCTGACTAAAATCACCAGGACCCAATAAAGGATCCTTAAACTTCCTTTTTAGATGGCATTTTCATAGTTCCAAATAACTACAAGAAAGAATTTGTCTGAACTCAATCTGATCTTTCATAGTACTGTACTGAGATTCTTTAATGAGACTGTTTCTTTGTGCTAATAATGCTGTCCCTTTAGAAACTCCTGAGATATAAAAAAAGGCTTCTTAGCTTGGTAACATCCACTGGGGAAAATTGTGTTTGTGTCTCTGCTCTTCCCCAAACAGGGCTGTTTCATGAACATCTACAAATGTCTATGCATAAACATCCATCACATCTTTAACATTTAGAAGATTGCAAATAGTTGTTGTTCTCCAGGCATGGAGATTTCTGCACAGAATGCTCGTCATTATTCAGACTTCTTCTTCTGTTGTTTTCTGCCTTATACTACAGTGAGAACTCTCATCCGTCTAAAAACTCCAAGGGAAGAAAAAGGAGAGCAAATGTCACATATTTGCAATATCAACTCATAAAACCACAACACAGACAAGAAATGGGTTTAAGCCAAAAAGGCTGGAGCCACATCCCAATCTGAGCCCTCCTACAGAATGAGCAGACTGAGATTCTCTGTTCTGGTCTGGATTCAATTCTGCTGTAGATGGAAATCATTTATCCTGATTAAGAAAAGACTTGCTAGAAAAACACAACAATGCCACTGAGTTTGAATCCACTGTCTTTACATCTCTCCAAGTCCATAATGTATCTAAGAACATGCAAAGCTGACTGTACTCTTTGTAAGTTAATTTCTGGGGTAGAAGGCAGGAACAGTTAGACCTCCCTGTAGAACTCCTTCGCTATCCACTGAGTTGACGAATCAACTAATTGACACCACCCTACACATTGCTTCCACCCTAATTTCTGTCTTTCTTGAATGTGTAACATCTAATTTTCAAACTTGAGTTCAGGCAGCTGAAAATGTTATATACTCTGAAGGCTCCTTCTCTGGCCAATCAGTCATTTGCTACAGTTGTATTTTTCTTCTCTTAGACCTTGAACCTTGGGTAAGAAAAGCCTCTCTATTGGCCTGTTCAGCCTCCTATGTAATACATCTGCAACAATTACAGGCAGTTCAGAATTACATCACCTTCCAGTATGCTCAGTCCATTCAAATGGGGGCTTGTACAGCCATCTTTAGAGAGATCAATGGCTAGTCTCATTTCTACCATTTGTGATAACAGATCTATCCCAAAGGAAAAGAACATTATTCATACCATAATAGACATTAAATGTCTTTCTTTATTAAAATTTGCTTGTGCTTATTCAGGGGTTAAATTTGTGAGAGTTCCAAAGACAGTCTTGGATGAAAGAAAGTGTCTTGAAGACACCTGAGTTAAAAGTTTTGTGTTTCTCCTGATCATTTCTCTTCTGGCAACAACGGCTTGCCTTAGGACTAGGAAAACAGCTAGGATGGGACACCTGAGGGAGCATAGAACTTACCCTGAAGACTCTCACACAAGCAGGTAAACTTCCACCTCTGACATGCAAGTACTTTCTCATGGCATCAAGAAATTAGTAACGCCAAGGTCTGTGATATAGCAAACATCAATGTTAATGGACTCTAAGTCTTTGGCTCAAAACAGGCAAAAATCAATGAGAACAAATGCAGGAGAGTTTTTATTCAGCAAATATTTACTCATTTGCTAAAACCAATGTTGGTTTTACCATTGTCTTGGTTGCTACTGACTATTTTTCAAATTCTATACCTTTTTCAAAGTTTTTAGTTTGTGGGAGTGAGTATTTAATTAATGTAGATCCAGATCTGATTGAACCCCCTAAAACATCTAGCAGCATTATGAGGAACATTCACAGAAAACTGAGATAAAACTAAGAGGGTCCAGCATTATCTAATATTAAATTTTAAATTACCTTAATCTTATAAAAATGGGGGAATCACAATACACTAACTGATCCCACAAATACTAATTCAGAGAACAAAAAAAAAAAAAGCATTTTCTGCCTTACATAAGTTACCAACTCAGAAAAGACAGAATAGTTGCAACACTCACCCTCCACATTAAGCCTCAAAATTAAATCCATATGCAAAACTGCAATAGTGCTGGTGTATGTTTTACTCTCAACTGACTTAACTGGAGCCTCAGCAGAAATTGCAGGAAACAAGACCCACTACAAGGGAAAGAGTATCTTGTCTTATTTATTTATATTAACATTTTCTCATTAAAATAATTATGAAAATATAGACTCACTCAATGCTATAGCGCAATTTAATGGCACAAATGGTAAGAAATATAGAAAAATATATCTGCACTTATTTTTCGATACACCTGTGAAAACAATTGTAACACCTAAAATGGTTACTCCAGCCATACAAGTTGATCTAAAGTTCCTATACCTCCTCTGTTGCAAACACTTAGCTTTCTGGTGTTAACATACTGCATGACAGACACTGGGATCTCTCTAGTCATCCTTCTTCCTTAGACATGGGATATACGTGGGGAAGCCATAAAACAACAACCAGAATTACTTTACAGAAAATGGGTACCGATGCAAGTAGATGTTGTTCATTGACAGCTTCTCCAGAAATATGAGTCCTTATACAAGACTTGGGTTGACTTAAGTACGTGTAGGAATTTACTGAACCAGAAAAGAACTGGGATTTCTTTGAATTCCTGGGGGAACATTTCATGAGCCTCTTGATGTTGAATGTCCTCAAGGAAACCTGTTACCTCATTTCCTTCTCATGACAGTGTATATATTTATATCTTGGAAGTGTAAGCTGACACAAGGGCATTTGCAAATGCCAAAGCAGTACATAGAAATATTTACATGCTGTAGTAATACTTACTTTAAAAAAAAGGGGGAATGGGAGGGGGAGAAAAAAAAAAACAAAAAGACACTATACCAAGCTTAAGTTTTTAACATACAAACAAGCAGCTACTATGGCAATTGAACCTAAACTTGGAATTGGCATGTTTTTTTTTCATCTTCTGCTCTCCAACAAAGACACCACTACAGCACTGTAAAGGCTAGAAGTCAAATATGGGTCTGATGGGAATATCATCAACAAGCTGGCTATGGTTTTGCACTGCCACATCAGGAATCAAAGCCAGTTTGCCCAGAGTTCCAATAATCAGTCTGCTGCTACATTTTTCTTCTCTAACAACTCTGAATCATCCTATTCTTTTGTGTACTCCTCCCACATACAAGTTCTCATATGTAGCAGCCTATCCTCCCTAGCAAGAAAGACTGCACAGAGATTCCCTCATGAGCATGTGTAATACTGCTGCTGAATTGGCTAAGGATGTAACACAGAGCACCAAGAGACCAAACACAAAGCCAGCCTGGGAGCAAGGAGCAGAGCCTTGAACTGCAGTTCCACCAAGCCCTATACGGTAGCATAGGAGGTCAGCTGTATATCAGATTACTGCCTCGCTGAACAGCCAATGGAATGCTAAGCAGGCAAACAGCCTTGTTTTCTTGCATTATGCTTTTCTGCCTTTTAGGGGGAGGAGAAGGGGGCTGAGAGAACCTAGTTCAGCTTGAAACAGATTAGTTTCCCAATAGCATTTATCGTGCCAATTTCAGCTATTCTTCGCTTGTACAAAATTATCCTGGATCACTTTTAGAAAATGTTTGAAAGTATATCTGAGCTGAGTAGTCAGGAAGATCTATAGATTGATTTTCTAAAAGTAATTTTGAGCATATCAACCAATCATGACAAAGTAACTGTCAATACTATCAACTTCTATTTCTTCCAAGGTGGCACAGGCTTTTCTACAATGTACCTTTAAATCATTCAGGATTTGATTTATTATTCTGTGAGAGGCAGAAAAGACAGTATGGAAGGTGGCAGCACTGCTTAACAATAAAGAGTAACAGCATTTCCCAGGACACAGTAATATTGAAAAATAATGCTTCCTACTGAGCCTTAACATTTCATGCAGAGATTATGCTCAGAAGTTAGTCGTGGTAAACTGAGGAAAAAAAAACCCACCAGAATTACTACCCTCTCCTTATTTAGTGCAGACTAACATTTCTAAGGACTTGCCAAATAATTGAGATCATGCTTTTGTTTAAAATCAGAAGAAAAAAATGTTGCACTGAGGGAAAAACACATGTTAGCCCTACAAGAGTCACTGTTGTAAGACAGTGTCAATGGATAGGGCAGCACCCACTGGATTCCTACTCCATTTTGGCTTCATAACTGTGGTCTCCAACATTTCTAACTGAATCTTTGAAATTGCAGGTCATTAAGGGTGTCCAGACAGCAAGTTTGAATTATTTTTAGAACATTTGCTTTAAACTATACTGCATTCAAAAGTTAAGTGATGCCTATGCATATTCAGTCCCAGTCATATAATAAAAATATCCTTGTATTGTCATATTTTATAGAATTAGGAAGTTTAAAAGTAACAATAGAAGCAGGCAAGAATTTGCATCACGTTAAGAAGTAGACATAACGATCCATTTAGCATGGTTCTTAAGCAGAAAACATTTTCACATGTCCCTTCAAAAGATACTTCATTTGGAAGAATATTTGTTTCTGTAACACCTAAGTCAGAGAAGCTTCTTACGGAAAACAATTTTAAGTACTTTAAGTTTGTGGGAAGCTGAAGTGGGAGGCTTATTGGCAGGCAGAAAGACCTTTGGGGGTTTAGGGTAAGTCTTTTTAGTCATCAGACTTCTTGAAAACTTCCTGGTTTAGGAAAGCTTAGTTTTGTTGTGTTCATTTGTTTTCCAAAGGCTTGACCCTACTCAAGGGAGTACCAAATTGCAGGGACATCTACTAAACTCTAGGGAATTCAATGTCTGATTTTTATATATAACATCCCCCTAAGGGGGACAAAATGAATGATAACAGCATTGTGGTGACATGTTGAAGAATGATATTGTGCCATGCCAATGGGAGAACTCAGAGATCCACTAAGTAATTTCCACCTGCCATTTCTATGACTCTTGCCTTTTTAGTGTGATGAAGTTCAGATGCTGCTGTCATACAGAGATAATAGAGGAAGAAGGATCCAGGGAACTAAAAGCCTGTCAGCCTGACCTCAGTACTGGTGAAGGTTATGGAGCAGATCATCTTGAGTGACATCACATGGCACTTACAGGATAACCAGGTGATCAGGCCCACTCAAGTTTAGGAAAGGCAAGTCCTGCCTGCCTAACCTAATCTCCTTCTATGACAAAGTGACCCACTTAGTGGATGAGGAAAGCCTGTGGATATGGTCTATCAAGAATTTAGTAAAACCTTTGACACAAATTCCCACAGGTTTCTCCTGTAAAAACTGGCTGCTCGTGGCTTGGATGGGCATACTCTTCACTAGGCAAAAACTTTACTCACTGGTAGTGAGTTTGCTGTGCACTCTCCTCACTGCCCTGAAGGTCCTGAACGTTGTGGTCGCTGCAGCCAAGGCTTCCGTTGAGCTTCACATTCCCCACTAGCCCTTCCTTGTTGGGGAGAACAAGGTCCAGCATAGCACCTCTCCTCACTGGCTCCCCTGTCACTTGGAGAAGGAAGTTATCATGAACACACTCCAGGAACCTCCTATAGTGCTTATGCCCTGCCACCTTATCCTTCCAACAGAGAGGTGGTTGAAGTCCCAATGAGGAAGAGGTCTTGTGAATGTGAGGTTCCTTCTATCTGTCTATAGAGGGTAGGTGGCCTGTAGCAGACCCCACGTATAATGCCACCTGTCCCTACCCTTCCTTTAATCTTGACCCATAAGCTCTCAGCTGGCTTATCCTGTGCCAGGTGGAGCTTCATGCTCTCCAGCTGGTCACTGACATAGAGGGTGACACACCCTCATCTCCCCTGCCTGTCCTTCTTAAAGAGCCTTCATCCTTTCATTCTGACACTCCAGTCACAGGAGCTATCCTACCACATCCCCATTATGCCAATAAGATCATTGCCATACACGTGCATGCATGTCTCCAATTCCTCTTGTTTATTCCCCATGTTACATATATTTGCATAGAGGCATTTAAGTTGGATCCCAAATTAAGCTGTCTTACCAGCTGGAGTGGCTGGAATTCCTTTGTGCTGCTCTTCAGGTGCTCTCCTGCTGACCCGTGATCCTTCTCCAGGCTCTGGACATCTGTTGCTGGCACTGGTAGGAGTGGGATGGAGTTGTCCCCCTGCAACTTTAGTTCAAACCAGCTTGGCAAGCCTATGATCATAGTTGCTCTTCTCTGACAGATGAACCCACTAGACCAGGTTTCACAAAGCAAGTCCCATGTTCTAAGTAGACAAACGCCTGGCTGTGGCACCAGTCCTGTAGCCATTTGCTGATTTGCCAGACTCGACTGGCCCTTTCAAACCCCTCCCTTTGACCAGAAGGATTGATGAAAAACTATCTGAGCTCCAGAGTCCCTTACCACTGTTCCCAGGACTCTGTAATCCTTCTTGATACTCATCACATGGCTTCTGGCTGCATCACTTGTGCCCACATGAAACAACAGCAGCAGACAATAGTCAATGGATCGTACAAGGTCTGATAGTCTCTTATTCATATGCTTGACAGAAGCCCCCACTCAGCAGCATACCTCCTAAGAGAGTGCATCAGGTCAACAAATGGGTGCCTCTGTACCTGCCAGAAGACAAGTCTCCCTATGCTACTACTTTTTGCCTTTTCTTAGTTGCACTGGTTGGTATTTTGGGAGCAGATCAGATTGCCTTACTCAGTTTCAGTGTCTCTCCTTATGACAGGTCTTTCCCCTTTAGTCTGTAGAGTGGTGAAGGCTCTGCAAGGGCACTTCAGGTTTCAAGGGAAGTCTCTTCCACCTGCTGGTCCTTCCCATTGCAAGCTTCCATTGTTCTGCATTACAGGCCCTCCTCCCGTCTTTGTGTGCCACTTGGAGAGGTTCAGGTGGTTTGGCCATGGCCTGTGGATCCACTGCAGACATTGCTTGGAACCACCTAACTAGCTCTTTCTCCCCTCAGCAGCTCCATCTGTATGGATGCATCAGCCACTGCTATGGTGAGTAGTGCACATCGCTCAGCGGAGCTACAGCCTTTGCTCTCAGACGATTGCCCACCACTCTGCCTTGAGGGTCAGGTAGGATGAGCGCCCTTGACTTGTGCAAGTGGTCACAGAACAGTGCCTGGTTGCTGGGTTGTGTGTACCTCCAGTCTCTCACTCAGCCAGTGGAAAGCCTTCCTTCAAAGAGCTGCCCTCCCTGTGCACCCTGCCACACAAACTACTGCATCATGCCCTGGCTTGACATGCCACATGCTCTTTGCCCACTCTGTAGTGCTGCCTAGGCCACCTTTTGTAGGTGTGGGATGGTAACGGTTACCCTGGCAATGCCCAGGCCCCATCAGTGTCTCCTGCTGGACTCTACACGGCCCTGGTATTTCCCTGCCTGCTGAGGATCCCCCCTGCCTCTCTGCTGAGGATCAGGCCAGCTCCAGAGCAGCAACTCTCAGTGACTGTTTATTTACTGATCCTTTTTATACTGATCATTTCCCATTAATCCTCTGTGTACCAAAGTACCTAGCTAATAATTGGGCATAATGCTACAGCTGATGCATAGGGTCATTTCGGTTCTGGATGAGACTGCAGGAAAACAGCAGTTCTATTTCATAGATGTCAATATATACACATTTAACCTTAACAAGCCAAAGAGCCTGTTACTGAAAGGAAATCAGCTTTAAAATAGCTTTCATCTAAAATACTGTCAGGACAACATTTCTTCTGAGCCTCACTCAACACATCTGAAACCATTTAGGCTCTTAAAGTCTCACTGAGAAACAGCAGTAACAAACTATAGACTTCCTCAGTCCACTTAAAGTGACAATAGACAGAGAGAAAGGAATGAACGTTTCAGGACTTGAACATTTGCACTGGAATTTAGCATTTATTTAAAAGCAAGCAGACACATACCATAGATTGAGAAAAATATCCTGAGTGAGTAATCTAACCTAAGGGTAACACAAAGGCTGTGAAAGAAAAACATGATAAGCAACATACCAGAACAGTGTGCTGGGTTATTTAAACCCTTAGCCAGTGTTTAACTTACGTATTGATGATTTGCAAGGGATCTGTCCTAGCTATATCTGGCTACAGTGCATAAATGAAAAGCAAATGAAAAAATAAATTCTATTGCATGCTATTGTCAACAGCATCACTTCTTGTCCCTATACCACCTCAGTGACTAAATTACCAATAGATCATCATGTGCAAATGCTTTCTTCCAGCCCCTCTTCATAGGAAGGTGTGAGTTTGACTTTGTGAAAACTCAGGAAAGTCTGTCTGACTCATAAGCAAGGAAAGGGAAGCTGTAGGGAACAGAGAAATGCCTGAAGCCAGAAGGACCTGATTACTGTCAGAGTTCAACTGAAGTGCCTGGAAGATGCCAATGGCTCACTGGAGGCTTATGAGATGCTTTCTTCAGTTTTGTTTGGAAATCAAGCTTTTGCTTTTGCTTTGGTACCTTTTGCTTTTTGCAATTGGCACAGGAGAGGTGTTGGTGCAGATGGGTGAGGTTATATTTCTGCCCTGGGATGACTTGGCTCAAAGGGACTAAGTGTCCTGATCCTGTCAGACGAAAATTTTATCTTGTCCAGCTCATCACAAATTCTAAGGCCAATTGTCTGTTACTTTGCCAAGGAAAAAAAATAGCAGATTTCACTGAAATAAAACATGTGTGCTAGTTGCCCGTGATAAAAAAATGTTGATCTCACATAGAGAAATCACAAATGAGCAAGACATGAATTGAGCCAGCTACATATAAGGTCAGAAGAGTACAAGAAGAGACAGAGTCCTGTCAAACCTTTTGCAAAGGTTTAATAACAGTCTAAGGTTAGTTCACAGATACCGTATACTGTAGCAGTTGCTGGGAAAGGGACAACACCACGTTTATTACTATATAATTTGTAACTTTTTCTTCTTGTTCTTTCATAAACACATTGGCTGAGAATCATTATTTTGCAGCTGCCAGATGCACTATATCTCTGAACACACTTGCACTCCCAGTCTTAGCTTGTTCTCAAAGAAAAGGCAAACACTGCAAAATTTAGTAAACAATTAGCCTGCAAACTGAAAACACCCCACAGTCCTGCCTGCTAAAGTCACTCATACCAGACTGAAATCAATTTGAGACAGCAGTTCATAATTAGACTCTTTGACCAGAGGAGGAAGGGGTAAAGTTTGTTTTTCAGTTTCATTTTCTTGGGCAAAATGAAGACGTTTTAGAATTTGACCTCTGAGTTTGTTAGCTTTCCCTGTGATATGCACAATGGCAATGCTAATCAAAAGCATCACTCGACTAGAGACAAAGGGGGCCAGATACTGGTTATGGCAAAAGGGAAGAGTACAGCCACTGGAGAGGAACATCCCAGAACTTTAGGAAAGGCTGAATATGGATCTGGCATTTAGGGTTTAGGCTTATTTCTAGAATAAATAATTCTGCTGTGCACACTGCAACAAACAGATGAGTGATTCACTACAACATGCTGGCCTAAAACAAAGCCATCTATTCTGTTTGGAAGTGAAGGTTCACTTAGGAGCCTGCAGTAGGGCAGGGTCCTGACTAAAACTCATGGATGCCAGTGGGTGATTTCCAGAGGCTGTCAGTGGCTTTGAATCCAGGTAAATTCCTCTCAATTTTTCAAATACTCCTCATCCTCCCTTCAGATTTGCGCATCAGCAAGGAGGCATGTTAAAGAAGCCCGGAGGAGCAGGCAGGAACTGGTAGGGCTCAGCAAAAGCTCTGTGAGAGTTCAGTCCCCTTCAACATGTTGCTAGCAGCCTTCCTTTTCACTCAGTGTTGATTTCCCCACCCCCACCCCATTTTCCAGACTTTTCTTTGGTCATCATATTTGGATTTAAAATATTGTGGAACTGCAGTCCTTCCACATCTTGCCTTAAAGAAAATTATAAATAAAAACATGTTAATATGATTCATACTCAAACGGATTATATGGGGAAATCATGAAGAAAACTGTGATGCAAAATGCATTGTGTAAAAATCACTGCATAAAATGACAGGGTGTTTTCTACAAATACCCTGAAACTATTCTTTAAACTAATGCTTTCACCCAACAGCCACTCACAACTGGGGAGTTTATAGGTCTTATTATAAGACTGCCAAGAGTACTGTGGCCACAGTTAAAACCAAATAGCCTCTCAGAAAAAAAAAACCCAAATCTGCACTGGGACAAAATTAAATAAGTTTGGTTTGTATGACATTCAGAGGGAGTAGAGTGAAAGAAAATTCAGTGCATAACTAACAATTGCCATCTGCTATGCTATAAGTCAGTATTTTCACTTCCCAAGATAAAAATACAATAGATTGATTTGAGGCTCTTACTCATGACTGCAAGTGGCTATTTTGAGGGGAGGCTGGTTGTGAATTTAAACATTAAGATCTAACTTTAAATTAGCTCACAAATTCCAGCACCCTGACTAAGCATTCAGGGACATTAGGGAGGGAAGATGTAAGATCCTGATTTTGAACTGGAGGGTTTTGCACAGTTTTCTGTAAAGAAACAAACAAAAAAAAATTGCGGAGGGGGTGGGGGGTGTGAAGAATCAAGAAGCACACTATGAATACAGGCAATGATTCAGCCTGAGGATAAATCTATACTGCAGCTCAGAAGAGAAGTGGGATAAATGTGCCAAGCAGATATCAATATTTTTGCTCTTCAAAACCAATTGGACTAGACTCTAAGATCACTCCCAGAATCTATCACAGGACAGATGGACACTGTAGTTTCTCCAGGCAGGCTACTTTGATCTTTGAAGAAAAAGGTCTCTGCTGTTTTTTTGGCAGTAGCTCTCAGCCTCTTGCCAGCTCAAATAACCTGCCAGCAGCATTTCACCGTTGCCATTCTCTATGCCAGGCTAATAGTCCTGAGTTTTTGTGCCTACCAGTCATGCTGGGCCATTGTGATCTGTGACATTGCTATGAGACTCAGCTCAAGTTCAGTGACTCTTGCAAAGGTACATAAGGCCATAGACAATATGCTAAAGAGCTCAACTAATCCAGGAATAACCCTGCTATTAAGGCTGCTTCTTAACAATGACAATTAAAGGAGAGGGTGTGGGTAGAGGTCAGGAGAAAAAAAGGAACATCTAATGAATGTAAGCCTGCCAGACTGATGTGACATGCTGTGTTGATTCTTCTGGAGGGTGTAGGTATGTGTGCATGTGTGTGTAGGTGACAGAACACATACATCCTGAAAAAATCCGAAATACAGAAAATTCATGGTCCCAGAAATTTCAGCGTAAAGTCAGTATACATTGAAAACAGAACAAAATGCAACAGGTAACTTTCACCTTTCTCTGGAAATCTCAGCCATGACATCATTGGCATCTTGCCAAGAAAGCCTTTACTTCATGCATGACATTTTATGATCCTAATTCTTTAATCCTAATTTTGAGCAGTGTAAGGTCCTGCATCAGTCTTTCCTGTCTATGTAAACAGCAAATACCCAGCTGATGTCATGTGGTTTTTGAGTCTATCATCAGAATATATCACTTCTTTTAACACGGATAAAAGCCAAGTTCCTTTGCTAGCCAGTAACAAAAGCTGCGTATCATTTTCAGGCACTTAAAGCAAAAATGCTCAGCTGGTTCAGTGTGTCACATGGGCCCCTTTTCTAAAATCCAGTCTAGGAAAGAGATTAAAACATGTTGTCAATTCATGTACAGAAGACACTTACAAGGAGCTCCTGCTGGTGCTAACACAATAAAAAAATTCTGAGTGAGCAGTAGGTAAGAGTCCTTTACTGCAAGGAGATTTCACAGTGGCAATATGATGACTGAATTGAGGGATGGCAGTTTAGCCATTGACTATCCCATCACAAGGTTATTAAAAAGTTCATGGGTAGAGAAAAAATTAAAAGACTGACTATTTCTCTTTGCCACATCGAGTGATTGGTCATATCATCTGAAATAATTGAAAGAATTACAAGTATCACCGTATATTTGTCAATATATTTCTAGCTAAGCAAGGTCAATGGCATTGTAAAGCAGAGGCCTCCCTGGGGGTCAGTATACACATAAGTGTGGCACTCTAGACTACATTTGCCAAAACTACCTAGAAGGACTTCAGAGTGAAAATTTCCATCTCAAAAAAAATATTTTTACTTTCAGTTTCTACACGCTTTTGCAAGGCATTAGATTAAAGCTGTAAGTCACATTAGACCATCAATACTACAGCAAAATGCCACCAAGAAACAAGGTTAAGCAATGTCTGAAGTTATCTTATACCAAAATGCACAAGTGAAAAAAAGTAGAAGAGATTTCACTTACACAAACCCTTTATGAGCATAAAATGCTTCAAGCATTTTAAAAATTTTTACTCTTACTATCTTTCTTCATTTTATGTGTTTCTGTCTCCTTTGAATGGATATCAACTTCTGACCTTAATGGAACTTCAAACAAACTTTTATTTGGAACAATAAACTTGCCTCAAAAAGTATTATACTACCTTGCTCAATTTACTAACAGCAACAAAACCCAATTAATGATTGAACCCGTGCCAAAACGAAAAGCTGGGTCAGTTGAAGTGTTTTGTAGAAAAACCTGTTAAGGGTTTCATACACCTGCAGAGTCTTGCTCTTTGCAGCTACATTTACCCTTACCAAATTACTAGAGACAGTATCAGATTCTAAACGTGACAGGAAAATAAAACTGAAACTAGAAAAAAAAATTAAAAACGACCACCACCAGAGGAAAAATAAAAAAATAACCAGTATTGTTCTCTAGCAACATAGCAACCGTTCTGGCCATTGCAACACTCAAGTAACTACTCTACTCTTCATATGATATGACACACTCATACAGTCAGCCATACTCCTCCCATCTCAAGAGGATATTTTGTATTTCTTTCTGAGGTCTTTTCAAAACAAATATTTGCTCCCATTCTGCACATCCTGAATGCTGATCCCAAACTCTTTTGCTAGGAAAGCATGTTCTAATGTATAATCTTTTGTATGAATAATTTCCACAGTAATCTACTTTCCTATCCCCACATGACTGGATTAAAGTGTTATGGGGCCCAGAGTAAAACCAAACAATAAGAATAATCTTACTGTCATCATCACCAAGTTTTACAGTGGTTCCGTTCTCATGTTTTCCTCATTCCATCCTTTTCTTCCTTCTTTTTTAGACAATTAATTTCTGTACTTGCTGTCCCTCAGTCTGAAGTCCTCCCTGCTGCTCACATGAAAGAGTGTAAGTTACTGACTGTTGAAAACTTCAGCTGAAATGCAGCCAGGTCAAGATGAGGTTACATAAAAGTCTAAAGGCAACTTTTTTAGGTCACATTCTCAGCAGTGCAGATTCCAAATGTTTCGGTAAGCAGACTGCACTTAACATTCTAGCTGACAGCATTTATTAAATTAATTCTGTGTCCATAGATATTTTTTAAAGTGCGTTTCTACCATGCACACCCTAGAAGCCCATGCTGTACTTGCACCAGATTACCTGTACAGCCAGGCATTTGTTTGCACTCATGCACAGAAAGAAATTAACTTCAAAGTAGCTGTTTTCTTCCCAAATAATTTTATAACAAAACTATGGCTTCTCTTTTCTGGTTTTTTGTCTTCTCTGTATGGAGATTAACTAATCTTTGAAATGACAAACAAAATTAAAAGCCTAGTCATTCTAAATATTTTATATTGTGCCTGCTTGTTTTCCTTTCCTAACACCACTACGTGTGCCAGCTCTCATCATTGAGGGGAATCTCCAGTACAAAAAAAGGTGTTTACTTCGTATTTTTCCTTAGTAAAATGACCTTTACAGTATTCTGGTTAAGCATTCTTATGACTGAAAATTTATCTGAACATTTTAGAATTTAAACCCCTGAGGAACTCTTGCAAATGCACTCAGTTTGGTGGCACATCCTAAAACAACATATGTATTTACTCATAGCTTCCATAAATTCAATACAGCCTGACTGTAGGTATGAGTGGACCAGAAAACAGCAACAATATGGCTCTAGCTGTAGCTGCAAAATTTATCCTTCAGTAAAAAAATACCACACTTGCCCTGTGCATTTCTTTACACAATAAACTTAGGTAATCCCATACCAAATGGCTGCAGACAGCCTTTTTTTACCTAATGATCAGTATGTTCATGAAAATATTACAGCATTTTGAGTTTAGGGTGAATGGTATCTCACTTCAGTCCACATCCTCCCCTGCTCTGTGATAGGTTTTTCAGGCAAACTGGTCACACCAATGACTATCATTGTACATCATACATCTAGCCATACCCTTTGCTAGAATTTCAATTATGAGTTCATTCTCCAGCCAAAAATTAAGCTCTGAAAAACAAATGCTCTCCTCACTGAAAAGCTGGAAAGAGAACATAATCCAAAGTCAAATAGAAATGACAGGAAAAAAGTGAATCCTGTCACTCAATCATCAGGCCAAAAAAAAGTTCACTATACCTATACATATCAGCTTTCTGGTCTTACTAGATTACACTCCAGTATCATTCCCTGTGATTTTCTTAGCATCACACTTAGAAAGGAGAAGACAATAACAGAGACCCAGCAAACTTGATTCAGTTTGTCACTCAGGATCAGGGTCCAGGCTGTTGGTGACAGCTTGCTATTCCTGTCCTCATTGGTAACTCTCTGTATCCCTAAAGATATACCCTAGAAGAGGCACAATTAGTAGACTGGCAGTAAGAGCTAGGTTATGCTGTTTAAACAGACCCCAGCAAGATGCTGAGCAGAGAATAAAGAATCAGAAGCCTGCAAAAGACCCAGTTAAATTCTCAACCAAGGATAGCAACTAATTTCTGCCTTAAAAAAACCAAAGCAGGTAAAAAGCAGAAAGCCCATCATTAGTGCCTAATCCTTAATCATAGAATCATAGAATCACTACGTTGGAAAAGACCTCTTAGATCATCAAGTACAACCATTCCTATCCACCACTAAACCACGTCCCTTAGCACCTCGTCTACCTATCTTTTAAATACTTCCAGGGATGGTGACTCAACCACCTCCCTGGGCAGCTTGTGCCAGTGCCCAATGGCCTTTTCTGTGAAAAATTTTTTCCTGATGTACAGTCTGAACCTCCCCTGGTGCATCTTGAGGCCATTCCCCCTTGTCCTGTCACCTGACACTTGGCAGAAGAGGCCAGCACCCTCCTCTCTGCAACCTCCTTTCAGGTAGTTGTAGAGAGCAATAAGGTCTCCCCTCAATCTCCTCTTCTGAACGCTAAACAACCCCAATTCCCTCAGCCGCTCCTCATAAGACTTGTTCTCCAGCCCCTTCACATCGAAATTATTTCCCTTCACAAGGGAAGGAAAATAATTCCCCTGCATACAAAAGATATAAAGCATTTTGAAGCACAAAAGGGCTTACACACAAATAAAAATGAAGGGAAAAAAACCACCCAGCCCTTTCTACTCAGTCCTGCTCTCTGAGAGTCATCTTCAAGTATCCCACCTTCCAAGAACTTCCTCAGGCTTTCAGTTCTTGGACAAGTCTTGTCACCTCACTCCAGGTTTAAACTTTGTTAATGCAGCTCAGCTGAAGCCTCCTCACCCCATCCAATGCCAATAACATTGCTTTTAAAACTGTTTTTTAAAGCAGTTCTGTAAAGAACTAGTACAATGCATTACCCTTTTGTTCCTGCTGGCTTTTTTTACAGGTAAATAGAAATCTGGTGGAATCTGCAGAAGTGATGTGACCAGTGATGATCCTATTGTTTGTGCTGTGGTCTTCATTGAAGAGGTGGGCAGTCTGAGGTAAGGAAAACTGATTTGGCTTGCACCATGGCAGGCAAGGCAAGGGAATGGTGAATAACAAGGCCCAAAACTGTAGGCAGTTAATTGTTTTACTCCCAAATGTTTCCATAAATGTTCTTTTCTCTGCCTTTTTCCCACACAACTAAAAATTTTTCACTTCCTCCTTGATTCTACAGTTACTCATCTTTATGTGGTTGTTTTGCTGCTAGACAAGCTTACATTTTAATAATTGCATATGCAGAATTACACAAGCTGGGAAGGCAAACAATCAAATACAAAATTAACATTCCAAAACAGGGTGAGCTTCCCACTATGGAAGTAACAATGGTAATGAAAGAGGAGTTTTGCAATTATAACAATGTTTTAACTATGAAAAGGAAATTAATGAAAATACTCTTGATGCCGCTAACATCCTTGCATGATGAAAAAACTACAAGCTAGTGTTCTTAAAGCATTGTGTACAGGGAGAAAGTAAGAAGCCCACAGGCTCTAAAAGTGAATGAATTACCATACATGGGTTAGCATTCCCCTGGTAAACATATCAATGCATGCATTATAAATAGTGTCAGAATTTCCCTTTTGTGGTTACAAGTGGTATGCCAACTAAAAACTTCATAACCTTTATATGCATACTTTCTGCATTTCAGTTGTATGTATTCAGTTATATGGTCCCTTTCAACCTCTTAATATACTCAATATCAGAATAACATGTGGCTAGGAATCTGTTGCCCTTAATAAGGATGTCATTAAAGAAGAAAAAGTGTGTTTTGACTGACAATCTACTACGCATAAAAAATATGTGGATGGTGATTGTTCAGAGAGTCCCAAAGTCATGGTCATAACTGGTACAGCAAATTCTGACTACTATGACATTCCAATTCATTCAAGCTAATCCTCTCTCACAACCTTATGGTCATGCATGCTGGGGTGCAAAAAGGTGTGCAGAATCCTCTGTTTCCAGTTTAAGTTCACATATTTATTTGCTTGCTTCCAAAATTCAGAGACCCAAATTTCTCAGAGAATTTCCTCACAAACATGTCTTTCCTTAATGTATCATAGGCAATAGGGTTTTGATTTATGGGTTGTGTTTTCTTCCTCCTGCCTGCATCAGCTGCCTGACCTCAATTAACATCTTTCACCAGAGAAAAATGGAAGGTATAAAGCAAAATGCCTGCTTATTCGTGCTCATCACATTTTCCACTGCCTCTTTTTTATCTCCTGAAAGGTTTGATTATACATGACTTCCTAATTGTTCATAGAGTGGTTATTTCATATGGAGTATCACTAGCTCAGAAATGAACCTCTTGTCAAACAAAACAACACAGACTGATTTATTCAGCAATACAAAGGTGGTTTCTAGCACGTGATGAACTGAAAAGATACACCCAGATCTATTAACCTCAGAAACTAAATTTGTTCCTGATTTTAATCTTTTTTGTGTATTTTTATCTAAAAGCAGAAATACTCTTTTTATCTCTCCCTGAGGATATATACTTTATTAAATGCCTAATGTACGTACTTTATCTGCTTATGTTTCTGCAAGTGAATCAGAGGCTGCATTTTATCCCTGGCTTGTGACTATTGTTCATGTTCTGAAATATGTTCTAGGAGTTCTGGTTTTATTGCATCTGTATGTTAAATAATATTCTCTCTTTACCACAGCAAAAACAAAAAGTTGTTCACAGCCACAAAGCCAGCATTTGGTTAGGGCTCTTAGTATATGGAGTATGATTGTAGGAAAATACATATACTGGAATTCACGCAGTGCCTATTGTTTTTTTCCTGAATAAGCAAATTGAGTCACAAGAGAGAAAACCAGAAGTTAGTATTAATACTGTCCAAACAGGATAGGCACTTTGGATCAAGAGTGATGTCTCTTAAATCTGTAAATGCCTAAAATTGTGAGCAAGGATATTGGATGTGCATACATGCATGCAACAGTTAGCAATCCATAGGAGTATTTCTGCAATGAGGAATCAGCTTTTTTAATAAGTGCATTTAGCACCAATCTGCACAGGGAGAATTCAGGTAGGTAAATGCTCCTAAGAGAAAATTGCAGTTGGTATCCTCAAATTTTTATCACTTGTGAAAAATGTTCGTGTGTTAGGATGCCAGTGTGAGGCAGTACAGCGCTTCATCTACTCATGGAGGATAAGACTGAAAACAAAGATTCAATGTTTGCCTAAATGGACAATGGAGACAGTCTTGTGTAAAATGCGCCATCTAGATGTGCCCTGGCTGTAGTATAGAGATCATTGGTGCCATGTCTGAGTTAATAAGCATAGCTGCAAGGATATATATTTTACTTCAGGCTTTCTGCCAAGACAGAAAACAGTGCATGTGTGTAGGTACAGACACTGAAACTACATACCAATTTCTGCCTTAGCATGATGTTTCCACATAGATTCCTTTGGTCAAAATTTTCCAAACAGCCTTCAAGTCTAGATGCCTTCACCATCACACGAAATCAGGCTTATTCTTAGGAAGGAAATTGTTTACATTCAACTGATATATCTGAGGCTATGCAGGAACAAAAATCGTGCATTTGCTGGTTTTGAAAATGTTCCTGTCAAAACCTCCATGCCTCTAATTTCCACTCCTGAACTGCACAATATAACTGTCTAACAATTTTTAAAGCATATTCTTGAATACTTCTGTAACAAATGCTGCAATACTAATAACTTCTAAGGAGAAAATAAGCTTTCCTGGCTTGCTCTGTGCAAGTGCATCAGATTCTTGGTCTTCACTTACCTTGGTAAAGTTGGCTACCTTGGAAGAGTTGGCTACAACCATGTTCAGCTACAAAGAGCTCTAATCTAGAAAGAGTCTTATTTGCAAAATGCTAAGGTGAAATTCATCACAGTGAAAACCTTCTCATATTGACAACCTCATCTATCTACTCTATATCTTCAGTTCTCTGCTTGCTTCATCTGCGCATTGTCTGGGAATAAAGAAGCAAACACTGGGGTTGGTTAAGAGTGCTTGCAAACAAAAAGAATGAGTAGAGCAGGTGGCTGGCCGTCTGGCAGCCGACTGGTTCATAGGAGCAGCTGACTGATATCTTTACCTGTGTAATTTTGGTTGTCTTTCTTTACCCAGCTAACAATTTTCACATGACTTGATAGATCTTCATAAAGATATCTGCTCCTCTGTCAAATTTGTGCTTGGCTATCTTTGAAGAGAGCGGTTTGTTACATAGATATAGTCAATCAAGCATAAAGTGTAATCACATATGATTCACTTCCTTATAAAATTAACAAAAAAAAATCAATTATAATCAACTCCACTTAATTCAAACAAAAGATAAAGTAAGTTGGATCTCTATGTTCTCATGTCCTAGCAAATATTTTGACTGCCATGTTCATTAAACTGAAGTGCTTGCTAACAAAAGCAGACTATAAAATAACAGACTATGAACGTAAGGCCCGTGCGCCCACAGTCATCTGCTATTTTCCTGATACTGAGTGAAAGCTTCCTTAGGCAGAACTGTTGTAGAATAGTGTTTGTGCTTTAATTCTTTTTAGCAGACAAAGCCTTTAACCTCAGAAGGGCTATAAGAAGTTTTCTTCACTAAAGATGATATTATTCAGTTTCTCTAATGTTACTGGGAATTGCCAGATTGTCTTCTTTCAGAAATTCTAAGGAGGCGTTTTTCAGTGAATGTAGTGATGATTGGACAGTGTGAAAGATTAGTTTTAATTTTTCAGAGGAGAGAATCATAGAATCATAGAATCATAGAATCATAGAATCATAGAATCATAGAATCATAGAATAACCAGGTTGGAAGAGACCCACCGGATCGAGTCCAACCATTCCTATCAAACACTAAACCATGCCCCTTAGCACCTCGTCCACCCGTACCTTAAACACCTCCAGGGAAGGTGACTCAACCACCTCCCTGGGCAGCCTGTTCCAGTGTCCAATGACCCTTAGAGAGGGAGGTATATGCTACGCATCACACTTGTAAGTTTCCTAGATGACTCTCTCCAGAACAGCTTGCTCTACTCCACATGCCATGCAGCTCGGCAACACTGTGGTATCAAGTAAACTGCAATGACAACTTCCTCAAAATTTCTTCCCATTCCCAATACTAATAAATGTGACACAATTTAGGAGATGACTGTATTTGCTATAGGTATTAAGATAGATGTGATTTGAATCTAGAAGGTGTGAGTCACAGCAGACTGCATTTCTAATAAAGCAGTATACAATTCTAAAGATTTTTATTCATATTAGTAGTCCTTATTCTTGTAAGCAAGTCAAGGAGCTAATGATGAATCTAAAAATTACAGGAATGGGAAAGGCTCGGCAGGATTCAACACTGCTGTTATGAACTCTGGGATAAAGGAAAGGCTACACACAATTTGAAATTTAAAAAAAAAAAGTGCCCATATTTTCTATGAACTTTTCATCTTACACATGTACACTATGCAGCTTGCACTCCCATTAAGTAGCAGACTGCATGAGAGTTTCAACTGGGGCGTGTCAAGGATTCTTAGTCATAAACTTCATAGATTATTTTATTTGCTCAAAATAATCTCTTGGCAAGACATCTTGCTTCCCTGCCCCTGAGGCATTGTTTGTAATAAAAGCCTGCAAATAACTATACCAGGCAATTTTGTTTTTCAGTATCCTTCCTCAACATGAAACAGAATCTCTTCCAGCCTGTGTTCTCCCTATAGTGTCAACTGTTACTCTGTATGCACACATTGTGCAACAGCGGCTGCCTCATACTGCTGCAGATACTTGTACAGAATAAAGGAATGACTAAAGCCAGAACATTTTATTTTGTAGCTCAACAGTGAAGTTCAACATTTGCCTTATTAATATAGACCAAGCTCATAACACAGATAAACTGCAATATAGGCAGCTCTATCAGTTCTACATATGTTGTGACAACATGGAGAGGACTTTGAAATTACAAAACAGGCTTTTCATTTTACATTTTAGTCCCTTCTAGATAGTACATTTTAAGGAACTGGCCTTTAAGAAACTCCCAGGCAGATTGCTTCCTAGCACAAAGTTTATCTTCCTTCTCAGGAGCACATTACTATTTATTCATTACTTCTCTTAGCTATTTTAAATGCATATCTTTCAAGTTGGGTAATGACAGCACAGTCCTTCTTTAATATACATGTTTTTCACTGTCTCTACCACATCACAGCCAGCAACACCCAACTATATATTGCATGGATCTTCCAATGCCTTTTTCCCTGATGGTTAAAAAATATTATGTGGTATTAAGTAATGGCATTATTAAGAGTGCTTAATTGGACCCACAAATAATTGATTGCTTCTGCCTAATTAAAAGAAGAAAAGAACAGAGTAAAAGTATGTATATGATAGGGCATTTTTTTCAAATGTGGTTTCATTTTGTGGTAAAATATATATGTTCTGTCTTGTGTATAATCGAGTCTTGCCTCATAGTGTCATATGAAGTTAACACTGAAAATGATAAATGCTTTGTTTGCTAGATGAATGTAAACTCAAGCCCCTTTTTCACTTCATCTGTGATTATCTTGAGAGGAATATAAGCCCTGCAGCTGCTTGTTTACAACACACAAAACCACACCAGGACATAGACTGCTAACGGATGCTAATGAACAGCTTTCATTTACTTCATAGGATCAAAGGTCCCAGTATATAAATGTACAAATGTACGTACTTATGCTCACCTCTGCTGAGTAAAACATTTGAAAAAGCATGTCCACAAGTATGCCCTGAATTCTAATCAAAACCAAGGAAACTCTGCCATGCACTTGAATTTGAATACATGCTTTACTGATTCACTGACTAGAAATACTTAACTGAGGCAGAGACTAGGTGCCTATATCTAAGGTTACCTTTGATCCACTGCTGACAAAGGAAGTACATGAAAAAGCCTTTTGATAGGGAATACTAGTCTTTTTCCTATTTATTCCTTCACAAAGGAAACCCACTTGAACTTTGAAGTACAGTAAGCATTTTTAGTTTCAGGAATAGCGTGGGGAGGGCATTTTTTTGCTTTATACTGAAAATTCTAATTATTTCTTTAAAATAAATGCTTTTTCCTTCTAGGGAAAAAAAGGCTTTAAAATTATTGAATGCCTTCATTTTTTATCTAGTACTACAGTAGTACAAAACTATATGCAACTCCTGTAAGAAAATTCTATTGCTACAGTTAATTCCTTTAAACATATTCTTTTCATAGAACTGGATTACCTTTTGCCAACCACCAAAGCTGACTAATAGTAAAAAAATGTATTGTGCACCCATTATAATACAGAAGAAATTCAGCTACAATTATATCTGCTTATTAAGGGGTTAAGGCTTAGCTCAATAAACTTGCTATCCATTAACCAGATATTCCCACACATTTTTTATTTGTGAATAGGACTGCATTAGAGGCAATAACTTCAAAGAAAAAAAAATACCCAATCTGATTTGTGTATGCAGGCAGCTTACAGCTGTGGTTTGCATAGGGAATATGCCTGCAAAGAAAGGCACAAAGATACACTGATGAGCAGGGTATCCTTGTCAAGAACATATGCACCAACATATTTTGTAACTGTAATTTATTGTAGAGTGACTCTCACAGGTAACGACATTGACTGGCTGAACAACAATGTCCTGGATTCCATCCCAGAGGGAAACGGTTATGCCCCACATTCAAATCTGCACTCCTCCAAAGAGGTACTTGTCTCCTCTGGGAGTTAACCATTAGCTTCCTTACTTCTACAGTCCCCGTACGTAAAAAATCAGGCAGGAAAGGGAAGAGACCGGCGTGGCTGAGTTGAGACCTGCTGGTTAAACTAAAGAAGATGGAACTGCACAGGCAGTGCAAGCAGGGCCAGGGAACCTGGGACATGTATAGGGACGCTGCCAGGTTGCGTAGGGATGAGGTCAGGAAGGACAAGGTGCAGCTGGAGCTGAACTTGGCAAGGGAAGTGAAGACTAACAAGAAGGGCTTCTACAGGTACATCAGTCAGAAGAGGAACATTAAAGAGAACATACCCCCACTGATGGTTGGGTATGGTGACCTTATATCAACAGATGAGGAGAAGGCTGAGGTACTTAACGTTTTTTGCCTCAGTCTTCACCGATAACCACTCTCCTCACCCCTCTTGGGTCATGGGACAGCAAGATGACCAGGGTGCTAAACGCCCTCCCACTGTTGAGGAGGATCTGGTTCGTGACCACCTGAGGAACCTGAAAATTTATAAGTCTGTGGGACCTGATGAGATGCATCCCAGAGTCCTGAGGGAATTGGCCCATGTGGTTGCCAAGCCACTCCCCATGATATTTGAAAAGCCATGGCAATCAGGAGAAGTCCCTGGTGACTGGAAGAAGGGTAACGTTGTGCCCATTTTTAAAAAGGGTAGAAAAGATGACCCTGGGAACTACCAACCTGTCAGTCTCACCTCTGTGCCTGGGAAGATCATGGAACAGATCCTCCTAGAAGCTATGCTAAAGCACATGGAGGACATGGAAGTGATTAATGGCAGCCAGCATGGCTTCACCGGGGCAAATCCTGTATGATCCACTTAGTGGCTTTCTATGATGGCGTAACTGCAGCAGTAGACACAGGTAAACCAACGGATGTGATCTATCTAGACTTCTGTAAAGCCTTTGACACAGTCCCTCACAACATCCTTCTCTCTAAACTGGAGAGATAGATACAGATTTGATGGGTGGATGGTTCAGTGGATAAGAAACTGGTTGGAGGGTCATATTCAGAGAGTAGTGGTCAATGGCTCGAAGTCCACATGGAGATCCGTGACAAGTGGTGTCCCTCAGGGGACCTTACTGGGACTGGTGCTGTTTAATATTGTCATCAATGATATTGACAGCAAGATTGAGTGCATACTCAGGAAGTTTGCAGATAACACCAAGCTGAGTGGTGTAGTTGCCACATTGGAAGGATGGGATGTCATCCAGAGACACCTGGACAGGCTGGAGAAGTGGGCCTGTGAGAACCTCATGATGTTTAGCAAGGCCAAGTGCAAGGTCCTACACCTGGGTCAGGGCAATCCCCATTTTCAGTACATGATGGGGGATGATGTGATTGAGAGCTGCCCTGCAGAGAAAGATTTGCAGGTGCTGGTTGATAAGAAGCTCGAGATGAGCCGGCAGTGTGTGCTCGCAGCCCAGAAGGTCAACCATATGCTGATCTGCATCAAAAGAAGAGTGGACTGCAGGAGGAGATTCTGCCCCTCTGTTCCTCTCTTGTGAGACCCCATCTAGAGTACTATGTCCAGTTCTGGAATCCTCAGCATAAGAAGGATATGGAACTGTTGGAACAAGTCCAGAGGAGGGCTACAAAGATGGTCAGAGGACTGGAGCACCTCCCATACAAGGACAGGCAGAGAGTTGGGCTTGTTCAGACTGGAGAAGAGAAGGCTCTGAGGAGAGCCTTCCAGTACCTAGCGACCTTCCAGTACCTGAAGGGGCCTACAAGAGAGCTGGAGAGGGACTATTCATAAACGCTTGTAGTGATAGGACAAGGGGGAATGGGTATAAACTGGAGAGGGGCAGATTTAGGCTAGACATTAGGAAGAATTTCTTCACCACAAGAGTGGTGAGGCACTGGAACAGGTTGCCCAAGGAAGTTGTGGATGCCGCATCCCTGGAGTTGTTCAAGGCCAAGCTAGATGGGTCTTGGGCAGCCTCATCTAGTGGGATGTCCCTGCCCAGGGCAGGGGGGTTGGAACTAGACGATCTCTAAGGTCCCTTCCAAACCCAACTATTCTATGATAGCACAATAAACACCAACAGAAGATACGTCACAGAAAGTAATAAATGGCGAGATCCTTCTCACCTGATTGTAGTTGCTAAAACTACACTAGTTAGCTGTTCCTTTAGAAAACACAGAGCACCTCTAGGAGGGGATTCATAACATCCTATAATAAATATGATCTTCTGAAGGCTCTGTTTAACAGAGTGAGGACCTAAGCAGCAAACCTGGACTAAAAGTCTACCTTTCAGATGGTAGGTAAACGAATTCCACCAAAAACAAGTCGAAAGAGTTTGGGGCATCATAATAACTTTTTAGATCTTTGCTATGTTGTAAAATGATAGTAATAATAAACAACCCAGCTCTCCTTGTTTTCAATGCTGTGCCATGAATTTGATATGTTATATAATTTTATGTTTATATTCATATATCTCATACCTTTATAAAAAGGTATATTTTGTAGCTTTAAAGCTTTTCATTTATGTGATTAAATATAGCCAACAAACTGGTATGAATTGTTTCAATACCACACATTTCAGTATCATTATTCCAATGTACATTGCCCTATTATCCCTAAATAACAGTTTCAGCATAGGTTATTAAGATTCCTTTTTCTGTTTATATAACTTTAAACAAAACAACAAAAAAGGAAAAACAACAAACCTTTCTTTTTTATGTACTAGGGGATAACAAGAGATTCTAGATGGAAGATCTCCTGAGAAAAGATCTCCTGCGGTTTGCCCTAGAATCACACTATACTTGAAAACAGACTGACTGATTCTTTTTTTCAAAAATTAGTATTTTGTTATCATAGCAGATCTGCTATTCTTGTACTTTACCATTATGTTTATGGATGTGAAACACTGATATGATATGATATGATATGATATATGATGTGATATGATATGATGTGATATGATGTGATGTGATGTGATATGATGTGATGTGATGTGATGTGATAGCACATTCACTTCGCTTTTCAGCCTTCTTCTGAGAAGGAGGACACTGACTGCAAGAAGGGAGGAAAATAATCTGAACTAGTATAAAATGTCAGCTGTTGCAGAGCTCACACAAGTTGAGGGTCCAGCTCTACATTTCCTAAGCTTTCATTTCCAACATCTGCACTTCAGAAACCATAATCTTATCAAAACTCCGGCCCCACTCCTCGCAATGAAAAATAATCTGTTTGTTCAAGTCAATAAAGTTTATAAAAAGTTTTGACATTTTTCACTGAAGGTTTTATGCAGCAAGCAAAATTATTCTGTGTGTAATAACTGCAAGAGTCCAAATTAATTCTGCATATATCACCAACTAAATGACTGGTACTGCAATAGAAATTAATTATTCAGATTCTGAGAGTAAACATAAATTTATTAACTAAGCCTGAGTCAATGATTACAATGGACTGAGACCACATTTACACTTAAAGAAGTGAAACATTATCAATGTTCTCACAACTACTTACAATATATCCATGACTTTATCCATGACAATATATCTATGCTTTCCAACTACTTTATTTTACAGTCTCAGATGAAGAAATACTAAGAAGCTTTGGATTTTTAAATATATTCTGCAATAACTATTCAATGAAAATATAAATGGACCCTGAACTCAGGAGGAAGTAAGGAAAAGGATTTGTCTCCAGCATTCATGGCAAGAAAGCGAACGATGGATTAATCACATAAAACATCCATGCACTCCCAAGACCTGGCCACCAGTTTTAACAGAGCTCACATTCTCAAATGCATCCAAACGTCAAGAGATAAATTCCACTAGAAGTGTTTCAACAAGTCAGTCATCTCTTGTCTACTAGAGCAGAGCTAAGTGTTAAGTTCTGGCATCAGCTGTAAGGGTGTAAATTGGTATTAGCTCCACAGAAGTCAATAAATCTAGGTTTACACACTGTGGTAAGAATTTGAAGCTAGAAGTGTAGGACACGCTGAAATTATGCATCAGATTTTGAGCTCAGTCATTGGGGTATATTTCTGGTATAAACAGATAGTTCAAAGTTGAATTGAGGTTTTAAAGGCACTCTTTAAAATTTACAGATGGGTCCAAACTACACAATCTCACAGTACCCATCAAGCAGAAGTATTCTGGCAAAAGATTACAAGTTCATACACACACTTTTGGAAGAAATAAGAGGTAAATTTTGGACATTATTTTTCACTTCGAAGTGGACAATTCCTGGTTGCCTGCTCCTCTCTTAAGGGAAAAACACTTCTGAGGTTCTCTCACTGCCTTTCAAAACTAACCTCAACTTACTGCTTGCTTCATGAAGAAAAGCTTGATCGTAACACTTCAGGCTCCAAGACACAAGCTCACAAAAGCAGCAGCCCCTTTGGCTTCCATGAGACAATCAATCAGAGAAATTGACTGGTTTACAAAGGGTTGACCACTAAGAATTACAACAACATATCAATTAAACCTGTCCAGATAGAATCAGTCAGTTTCTCTTTATTGCTCTCTCGCTTGCCTCTTCTCTTTTCCCGGCAGGGCACTCATCATCACCATCATCTCTTTCCTCTCCCAGTTTATCTTGAGACACTTGAGGTTTGTCTTCTATGACTCGTTATACAATAAAGAGGCCTACTTCAGATCGTGTACTTCAGATCATATACTCTATCTCTAAAGATAAAAGCACAGACAGTTATTTTGGCTTTACCCTAATATAGACAAATTTGAAGCTATCTCATTCTTTGGGTCGAGAATTTTTCAAGGCATTTCCTGGGATAATCCGGAGAGCAGTAATGCCTCCTCATACACTGGCCAGTCCAATCGCCTGATGCGTTTACACAGTTCAGTTTAGAGTCCAACTCAGTCCCTGCTCAGGGCTGCCAAGCTCACTCCAATTTTCCCTTACCACACACGCAAGCATCGCCTGATGAGATCCTTCTTGTTCCCTGACATTCAGCTTTCCGCAGCAGTGCAGGCCAAGCACACAAAGGCCAGAGAATGCAGAGGACTTAACCATTTTTGGAATCTGATTACTTCCAGGCCGTTTCACACACTCAAGTCACACTTGGTCGCGTAGAGTATGACACGATGCAGGCAACCTGCCTTTTCAACCTTCAAACACTTTCCTGTTACCTGAAATCTGGGTTACGTGGGAAATTCTCGGCCGAAGTAGCATTAGTCATTTCGTTCATTAAACATAGCTGCTGCGGGACACCCACAGCTGTGGCGCAGCGTTAGTCATGTCATTCCTGAAGTGTTATTCGAGGGTCATCCCCGTGCCCTCTTCTCCAGGGGCAAGGAGAAGTGGGAATGACAAGGCATCGGGCTCCCCGTTCCCCCCCAGCCTCGCTCCCCACGATCTGACCCCTATTTTCCCCATCACCACTTGGCCAAGGGGGTGGGGTGGGGGGGGGAAGAGAAAAACCTAAACCAGAATCCTTGCTACTGACTCCCCCTCCCGCAGACCGGGAGTCCCGCGCGCTGGGTGCTGTGGCCGGCGGGCAGGAAGGAGAAGACTTTCATTAAGTGAATTAAGTCAATTAATTGAGGATCCCTCTCATTAAAGTGACTCGAGACAGCCGCGGGGGGCGCGGCTCGCAGGCCCCGGGGACGGGGACGCGGCGGGGAGCAGCCGCCGGTCGCGGTTCCCTCGGGGGCCGCCGGGCGGAGCGGGGGCAGCCGCGGAGCGCCGAGCGCCGTCCGAACTCGCGGGGCGCCCCCACGCGGCGCGGCCGCCGCTACGCGCGCTCCCCTCGCCCCGCCGCCCTCCCGCTCCCCGCGGCGGCGTCGGGCGCCCCCGCCCTGCCCCCCCGGCCCCTCCGGAAAGTTGTCCCTGGCCGCGGAGCCTCCCGTTTCCTGCCCCGCCGCCGCTGATTGGCCCGTCGCGCCCCCAGGAATGCGAGCCACCCGTTAAAGGGCCGAGCGGCGCCCGGAGCAGGCAGAGTCCCGGCAGCGCCGCTCCGCGTCCCTCGTTCGCTCGCTCTCCGGCGCCGCCCGAGGAGATCAGCCGCCGGATCCCGGAGGATCGCGCTCCCCGCAGGTGAGTGCCCCAGCGACCCCGCCGAGCGCCCCGTCCCGCCCTCGCGTCCCCGGGGCGCAGCCTTTCCTGCCCCGGGACCGCGGGTGACCTTGTCCCGTGTGCCTCTCCCCAGGCTGCTGCGGATACGGACCTTTGCCATGGGGCCGATGCCTGCTCTCCTCCTCCTCCTCCTGCTCGGAGCCTCGGAGGCCAAGCGCACGGCAGGTAAGGCGGCTCTGGGCTCCGGCTCCGCCGCCCGGGGATCGGCGCTTCTCGGTGCCGGTGCAGCCCGCCGAGCGCTGGCTCCGGGGCCAAGGGCGCCAGAGCTCTCGAGGAGCAAAAACTTTCTGACTCGAGCATCAGCTACTTGGGAACAGGAAAGTTTGATAGGAATGATTGGACTCGATGACCCAGTGGGTCCTTTCTAACCTAGTGATTCTATGATTCTAAGTTTCTTTGGTGTGGAATGAGTGTAGCCTTCAGAAATAGTAGCGAGATCTCCAGGATTTGAGAGCGTGGCTTGCCTACCTCTGCGGTGGGCAGAGGGGAAAGTGATGTAGAAACCGTCTGAAGAAGGAACGGGGCGGTCGGCTGCTGTCGTGGTGCTGTAGAAAAGCTGCTGCTGTGCTTGTTGTCACCCCGCTGGACTAAGCAAGCTGACTTTGCTGTATCCTAGCATAGGAATATGGCAGTCTGGCCTTCTGCTCTCTATTTCTCCCCTGCTAGAGCCTAACGAGGTGCCAGAACGTGAGTTATCTTTGTGTGTGTGTCAGTCAGTGGGTACCTGGTGCTCCTGGGCTGACTGGCTCCTGTGCAGGAATGCACGTGTACTGCCACACAGCAGCTCCTGGTGCGTCTGGTGAACCGCTGGAGCGCCTGTCTGTGCCTTAACGTGAAGCGCTGTACCTTCCACAATATGCACCATGAGACAATGTGTTAAAGCCATCCTCGGAGTTATGCACCCGCTCAGCCTCTTGTCTATTGCTCATGATGGTTTTTCTGCTCTCTTTGCAGAGTCCAGGAGTGACGATAACAGTGTCTTCGATCTTTTTGAACTCATTGGCTTCATTCGGAAGGGAGCTGGGCGCCGGGCACCTGGGGTGCACCTGGTGAAGGGACCAGAATCCTCCAGCCCTGCTTACCGCATTGAAGATGCCAGTCGCATCCCTGCTGTCCCTGACTCGAAGTTTCAAGACTTACTAGATGCCATCCATGCTGAGAAGGGCTTCATCCTCCTGGCCACCCTCCGGCAAGCCAAGAAGAGCAGAGGCACGCTGTTGTCTGTGGAACAGAAAGATGGCTCTGGTCACGTCTTTAGCCTGGTATCAAATGGCAAGGCAGGCACCCTGGACCTGAGTCTCTCTGGAGATGGCAAGCAGCAGTTAGTGTCAGTAGAGGATGCCTTGCTGGCTACAGGACATTGGAAGAATATCACCCTGTTTGTGCAAGAGGACCGAGCTCAGCTTTATGTGGGGTGTGAGCAAATGGAGAATGCTGAACTGGACATCCCCATCCAGAACATCTTTACTAGGGACCTGGCCAGCAGTGCCAGGCTCCGTATTGCCAAAGGGGGAGTCAATGACAACTTCCAGGTAAAACTTTGACTTGTATTTTTGCCTACTGTTTTTGGTCATCAGCTTTGAAGGTGCATGAGCTACTCAACCATCTAAATAGCTACAAAGACATGGTAGTAGGGAGGAAGGGTTACACCACTAACTAGTCAGTGTACATCTGGTACAGACCACATCTAAATCTACCAAACTTTAATAATGAAGCTAGAAGAGTGAAACACTGGATTTGCAGGGATAAGACTTCCTGCAGCAATAACAAAGCACTGAAGCTTCCAAACAGGTAGTGATACCTTCATTGCTCAGCTTGTTGTAAGATTCAGAATTTTATGGGGTTTTTTCCTTCCTGCCTGGAGAGTTGCCAGGTCCTTATGGTCAAGGATGAGAATGTTAGGAAGCAGGGCTCGTCATCATTAAGGGGAGTATAGCAATGTGTTTCACTTTGTCATCTGTCTGTCATGAAATTACTCTCAATGAGCTTACATGACCTTACATGCCTACAACTTCTCTCCAAGAAAATTGTACTTCTTTCCCTTGCAGTTGCTGCAAGTAGCTGTAATTCTTTCTCTGTCCACAGGGACTGCTGCAGAATGTGCGATTTGTGTTTGGAACAACTCTGGAAGCTATCCTGAGGAACAAAGGCTGCTCCAGCTGTAAGTTTGAATCTTCTGAATCCAATGACCTATTCAAAATATGATTTTCATTACCTTAGAAAGGCAAGTCAAAACAGAGCTCAGAGGTATGCTGACATGCAAATCCACATTGCATAAGAAATAAGATCATATTTCTGCAGGCACCCTAATGAATCTGGTGGCAGCTGTTTAGCAGGTGTTACCCTGGAATGATAAATGCAAGTGGTAAAAATGCTTTTTACTTTGTGTGTTTTTGTCTTTTAGCCACTAGTGCGATCATCACTTTGGACAACCCCATCAATGGTTCTAGACCAGCTATCCGCACTAATTACATTGGTCATAAAACAAAGGACATTCAAGCAGTCTGCGGTTTTTCCTGTGATGAACTAACAAATATGTTTGTGGAACTGCAAGGGCTCCGGTCCATGGTTACAACACTTCAAGACAGAGTTCGGAAAGTGGTAAGTGTTGGTCAAATTCATGGTGCTTTTTCATTAACTGGCACTTAGCGAACGAATGATAACCTGCCCTTTGAGAGCCTCATACAGTAATAACTCTACTCCATGGCTTTTATGGAAAATGGAGTTTTCCATATCAACTTCCAAATATTTCTGCTGTTTTCCCCATCCCTCCTCTCTTAGACTGAAGAAAATGAACTCATTGCCAAAGTGGTCCAGATCACTCCTGGAGTATGCATTCATAATGGAATTTTGCACAAAAATAAAGAAGAGTGGACTATTGACAGCTGCACCGAATGCACCTGCCAGGTAAGATTTCTCAGATTTGTAGATCCTCTGTATATAAATTCATGAGTTGAAATTAATAGACATTTCTAAATGACATACTTTCTTAGAGTAAATCCTACACAGAGCTGAGTATACTGCCGTAGCCAGAGAATTAAGTTCACTTCATCCTACTAGATCTTCAGTATAAAGGCAGCTATCATACAGTGTTACAACAGCAGTATTTTAGAAAAATATACAAAACATTGCTCTGATACAGCTGTTGGAACACTTCTAGTCCCTTAATTTGGGGAATGGCTATATTCTTTGTGAGTCCATGAGTAAACTGAGTCAATGTCAATGGAACTGATTTATAGTACTATTGGCTTTACTCCCTGGGATGCTTTTAGATCCATCTTCTGTCCTTGCTGAACCTCCTGCTGGCTTAGCAGGAAGACATCCCTAGTACTCAGTAAAGGCTCTTAAACTTATGGGATTTCTCTTTATCTAACAAATGCTTCTAGCTATGTCTTATTAGCTGTTACAGATTATATAGAAGAGCAATCCCTTCCAGATTTCAGTTTAGATGTTTAAATCCCAGGATCACCTGGCAGGATATTTATGCTATGTGTTCTGCTTCTGTGGAATGTTGAAGTACACTAAAACATGCAGTTTCAGAGTTTGAACTCTTTGCTTGCTCCCCTGAACTGTAAGCATACCTTTAGAAAATCATCTGGGAGTACCATTCTAGCAAAGAGCAGATTAACTAGCCTGCTGCTGTTTAGAAACTAAAGGCTGAGTAGTTATACATGTGCAAACTAAGGCATCTCACCAAGTTCTGCATCTGCTTCTATAGGCCTGTACATCTGTTATCTTCTAGTCAGCAAATGATACTGTGACTTTTACATTTGTGTCTTTCATACCAATGTTCTTACTTGGTGTTAGCTGTAGTTGACTTAATGTAGCCATTTGCTTGGAGATTAAAATAGTAATCACGAAAGCCTTCTTCTGACCAAGCTGATACCTTCAAGAAGCAAAACTACAGGCTGTCCTTTAGCTCCCATTGAGATGGGAGGTGGCTGTTTTTACCCTGCCTGCTTGGCTTAAGGATCAAAGACCTCTAAGTATAAGTCATGGATTTCATGGCTTTGGAGCAGAATCCACTGAACTAATTTTATCTTTACCATACAATTGGCTTAAGTCCAGATTAACTGAAAAGGAAGTTGGCTTCTCATTCTTGTTTTACTCCCTTGAAGTCTTACCTTATACTTTGGCTGTCCTTTACTCCAGCCAGCATCTGGTAGCAACTCTTGACCAGTGTCTGCAAAACCAAAATACATCTACTCTTGACTAAAAAACAGTTGGGTAAGAATAGGAATGAGATGAATTTTGACTAAAAATACCTGGGACTACACTTAAATTGTATTAGCTCTAAATAAAGGAGTCTCTGCTTTAGATGTTGAGTCTTTAAGTGCTGAAAAATATCTCTATCGTTTAACTAGGTGTTGTTTATATTCCAATTGTTTATTGCAATTCTCACAATTCTTTTTTAGAACTCTGCCACCATATGCCGGAAAGTGTCCTGTCCTCTCATGCCTTGTTCTAATGCCACTGTGCCTGATGGGGAGTGCTGCCCCCGATGCTGGCGTAAGTACTTAATAATTTCATTCTTCTGTAGCCGTTGGATTCACATAGCTAGGCACATGCTGCTGTAAAGTATAACCACAGCTACTTATAACCTGGTACCACTGGAGTAAGGTTAGCCTGATGCCTCTTTAAGCTTAATCACTTGGGTGATACATGTGAGCACTGAAACATTTGAGTTCATGGCCTTTATCTTGTACAAGAAAGGAAGATGCATGTGGCTTTTGAGGACAGTTGAGTGCTTTTTTTTGTGGAGAGAGGGTAGGGAGAAAAGACTCAGGAAAAACGAGTACCTGGAGTTTTATTCAGAGCTGTATCCCTCTGCAGCTAGCGACTATGCAGATGATGGATGGTCTCCTTGGTCTGAATGGACTTCATGTTCTGTCACCTGTGGGAATGGGATTCAGCAAAGAGGGAGATCCTGTGACAGTCTCAATAACCGCTGTGAAGGGTCTTCTGTACAGACTCGGACTTGCCACCTGCAGGAGTGCGATAAAAGATGTAAGTACTTAATCTATCATACTGGTAATAAAACAAAGATTACTTTTATTGGCTTAGTGTTAACAGCAAAGATTATAGTGTAGCTCTGTCACTGGGATGAAATGTGGGCTTCTAGCTTTAAGGACTTGCATTAATCAGGTGAAGGAGAGCAGATGGATAATGCAGTAAATAGACATGTTTGGGCCCTGACCCCAGGACAAATTTGAGGCCAGTTTGGGCTTGCAGTTTCTCTAGTGACAGAACAACTTGATCTGTGACTGTGCTGAGTATATCCAATATATATATATATATATGGAGTCTTTGCTTCAGTTGTGTACTGGCTATGTCCTAGGTTGCTATGGTGCAGAAATCTGTTCTTCAGGAGTTCTAATAACTTACATCTGTCTCTTGTAGTTAAACAGGATGGTGGCTGGAGTCACTGGTCACCGTGGTCATCATGTTCTGTCACTTGTGGTACGGGCATCATCACTAGAATTCGTCTCTGCAACTCTCCAGTACCACAGCTGAATGGCAAACCTTGTGAGGGTGAGGCAAGAGAAAACAAACCTTGCCAGAAAGATCCTTGTCCAAGTAAGTGTGTCCAGGTGGTAACCACTGTTTGGTAGCTTAAAAAGTGAGCATCTGGAATAGTTGCTATATAAACTAGTTCTAGTAAACTTCTCTTTAAACTTGGAAGTGGACTAGGTACAAACATCACAGGTTAGTTTTAGATGAAACCAAATTATTTTCTGTGACTCTTCTTCTAATCCTGTCATGTACATCAGACCAATGTCTGAAGTATTCTCGCTATAAAAGTTAGTTGTCCTTGGTCAGGTAGAAACTAAACGTACCACTGAATTTAAAAGCTCTAAATGTCTCTTAACTTCTGTCTCCCTTTAGTTAATGGCAACTGGGGACCATGGTCTCCATGGGATGCTTGCACAGTGACGTGTGGAGGAGGCCTTCAAAAACGTAGCCGACTCTGCAATAATCCTGAGCCTCAATATGGTGGGAAGACTTGTGTAGGTGAAGCTAGAGGGACTCAAGTCTGCAACAAACAGGACTGTCCAATTGGTGAGTATCCATTTTCCCATAAATGTCTAAAGATTGTGGACAGCCTAGAAAATCCTGATTAACGTGGCCTAGGTCTCTAAACCACAAGTGATTGATAGAATTCTAAGTCAGCATATTGGCCAAATATAGCACTGCAGCAGCATAGTAAGTGTCCCTCACGTTAACACTTTCTCACTTATTTCTCAGATGGGTGCTTGTCTAATCCCTGCTTTGCGGGGACTACATGTACCAGCTCCCCTGATGGTTCGTGGAAGTGTGGTGCCTGTCCTCCTGGCTACCATGGTGATGGTGTTCACTGTCAAGATATTGATGAGGTAAGAAGATTAGAGTTCTTTACTTAAAAAGGAGTGAAAGAAAATAGGAAGAAAGAATAAAATCCTAGTGTTTTATAATGCTAACTGTTGTTCTTCTCCATCTCAACTTGTATTTCAGTGCAAAGAGGTTCCCGATGCGTGCTTTGTGTTCAATGGAGTGCACAGGTGTGAGAATACTGAACCTGGGTACAACTGTCTGCCTTGTCCACCACGTTTCACTGGCACACAGCCATTTGGTCGCAGTGTTGAGGATGCCATGGCTAACAAACAGGTATTGTCAACTTGAGAACTGTTCTGGGTTATGGAATCTCACAACACTTCTAAGCAACAGAGAGCACCTGTGTATTTCAGAGAGGAAAGACTTGGTACCTTTAATAAAATGACAACCTATGTGATTGAGAACAGGAGGAGTATTAAGCAGTTTCTTTTGGAATTCAAAATAAGTTTTTAAAGATCACTGTTCTCCTCAGCCATGAGGAGGAGATTCTGTTGTTAGGGGAGTAATCTATCCAATATTTACTTATGATCCAACAATATGTGCTTTGGAGATATTTTAGTGCTTGGTTCCATTTTAAAATAAATTACAAGAAAAACAATTGGTGCTAAGACTGGAGTTGGAGGAGTGGTAGAAAGTAAAGCATGAGGCATTTTTTTTTCTGACTGAAGGCTCTGTGGTCAAGACAAGCATGTATTCTGTGTTTTATTTGAATCTCTGGGGAAAATGAGGGATAAAAATGTTTCCAATGGATTTAATTTTTCTGTGGCCATTTAGGTCTGCAAGCCACGTAATCCATGCACAGATGGAACACATGACTGCAACAAGAATGCCAAATGCAATTACCTTGGCCACTTCAGTGACCCCATGTATCGCTGTGAATGTAAACCAGGCTATGCTGGCAATGGCATAATCTGTGGAGAAGATACTGACTTGGATGGATGGCCAAATGAGAACCTCGTTTGTGTTGCCAATGCCACTTACCACTGTAAAAAGGTAAGTTTATCCTGTTTTCCCATCTACTGTTGTAACAACTTGTCTATGTGAGAAATATACAAATATGCTAGGTTTGAGGCACAAACCAAGTGTTTATATAGTTAGAGCTCTTAAACTATCCACTCTGCAAATAAAACTGCTAAAATATGCCTCTGTGTAGGGACATGGTTGTCGAAGTATGGCTAAGAGGCTATTGCTGTTGCTTTAGGTATTCCTGCAATATGCGGGGGAAATGAAGCCTACCACAATTATAAATGTTTGTTATAAATACTTTAGGAAGATTCTAGTTCAGGGTGCTACCTTTTATCAGCTTTGGTCTCACGAATTTTTCTCTCTGGGGAAGAAATAGTAAGATTCTCAAAAGTAGCCAAATATTTTTTTTAAATTATTTGAACTATGGCTTTCTAGGACTTATCCTTACAGTAATGACTAGCTGAAATGAGAGAATTACAGTAATATAACGTCTGCTTGATGTATTACGATTTTGCTTAATGACTAGATCTTTACTGCTAAAATCCTTGTTGTAAACATGCCAGGTGTAAACAATCTGTGTACTTTCTCCTTTCTAGGATAACTGCCCTAACCTGCCCAACTCTGGACAAGAAGACTATGATAAGGATGGGATTGGTGATGCCTGTGATAATGATGATGACGATGATGGTATTCCTGATGACCGGGTAAGACAACACAAAAAACAGCCTTTGAGAATGTAGATCTCCCATTCCCCTTCCTGAGGCTGGGGTCTAGCTTATAACCTTAATCTTAAGAGAGGACCATAGAAAATTGCTGGCACTGACAGCTATCCCAGAAACCTTTAGATATGCAGAAATATGAGACAAAATTTCTGCAGCTGGTTGAGCTTTGGAAGTGAATCTTCATTTTTATTCAGTCATTCCTATACTCATGCAAGCAAAAGGATGCTTTGAGACAGAAGCATTCCAGTTTTAACTGTTTCCCGGCCTCTCATTTCTCCTTTCGTATAGTGGCACAAGCAAAAGCATGATCTGGTTAAAGCTTTTTACACTTTTTTTTTAAAGTTTGACTCTTTTGCTGTTGCAGGACAACTGTCCTTTCATCTACAACCCACAGCAGTATGACTATGACAGGGATGATGTTGGTGACCGCTGTGATAACTGCCCCTACAATCACAACCCTGATCAAACTGACACTGACAACAATGGAGAAGGAGATGCATGTGCAGTGGATATTGACGGAGATGGTAGGTGGCCTCTAGATGGTTTTCTAATCACAGATTAATCAAACATCAAACTTCAAAATACACACATTTTGGCACAGTTAAATTCAATCTTTACTCTTGCAGGTGGTAGGAACAGAAGTGTGTAGAAAAGCTAGTGAAGAGTCAAGTTTCAGAGTTTTCAAATGCTGCTCAAAATGCTTTCAAAAATATCTCAAATGTATAGTAGCTTTATACAGCCCTTTAGAGTATTTAGATGTCTGACTCACTCATGAACTCTCCTTAATTTTGTAGGGGTCCTTAATGAAAGGGACAACTGCCAATATGTCTACAATGTAGACCAGAGGGATACAGACTTGGATGGTGTTGGAGATCAGTGTGATAACTGTCCACTGGAACACAATCCTGACCAGGTAGGAGACTTGCATTATAGAAATAGAAGACTGGTATTATAAAAAAATGCAATATGTGGTGTATTGTAGAAAATATTTGATAACAAGTTAAAGCTTAAATATATCTTGTCACAAATCATTCTTATTAATTTGCCAGTTAGTGCCTTTATTAAATAACATGCCCTCACAGTTCAGACAGCTGCTAGGTATTTTCTGAAAAGCAACGGTTATCAGAGATCTGAGACTACTGCGTTTACTCATCTCCTAAATAATTCTTAAGTTTGTTAGTTGTGGTGATTCTCACACCGAGAATATAAAATTCCTGGGAGCATTGTATGAAATCTGCGCATGTAGGAACCACCCTCTTCATGGCCTGTAGTAATGTTTACTTAGACACCGAACTACTCTTTAATCTTTGCCCTTGCATTCAAAACAGCTGCATTTAAAAATGTAACTTTTCTACCAGTAAACTGAAGGCAGCACAAGTTGCTCTTCTCTAAGAAAAAGTGTATTCAGAGATTTAAAATTCCCCTTTGTAAAACTCTAGGGGGATCTGTGCAACTTAGTGGCTCAGAAACATTTAGAGGCAGAAGCAGATAAAGCCTGTGCAATCCTGTCAAGTACAAAGCTGTAGGTTTAATAGGTTCAGGGACATAACTTGAATGTTTGAAGGCTTAGAAAAGCTGTTACAAATTAGTGGAATCTAAAGTAGTATGGTCACATAGCCCAAAAGCAGCGTTACTTGAAGAATTTAAACAGGTAATATAAAATTCTTTAGTCTTTGTCACTTGCTTTGCTATCTCCCTACCTGAAGGCAGAATGTACCTGAAGATTCTTTCAGGCAGTGTTTCTCTCACTTTGAAATCTTAATATAAGGCTTTAATGGTTTTTCAAACACTCTTCTAATCAAGTTCTAAAAGTGGAGATATTAGATTTCAAACAGCAGAATTAGTAGCCACTCAAACTGTGTTGTATGCCTTCTGTGCACACAAACACCGCGGCCATCCACCAGTGTTGAGGACTGCTATGCCAAATCTTAAGGCAGCCTCAGGAATAACTGGACTGTTTTTCTTATTTGTCAGCTGAATTCTTCTTTCAGAAGCTGACTAAGCAAATGACAGACTAAAATATGTGATCAACAAGCACAGCGGTTCATGCAGCCTTTGACCACTAAGGAAATACTTGTCTTGAGTCAGGGAGCATGAAGATTATTTTAGAACTTCATGATAAAGAAAACCACAATGTGGTGTGGAACCTGTAAAACCAATATTTGGTAGATGGTGTCTTAATCTTAGTCTCTGCTGGCTATGTGCAGAGTAGTCCTAGCCTTATCTGGCCCTTGGAACCAGGTAGCTGCCAGAGAAGGTGGGTTGTAAGGTAACCTGTGTCCAGTATGGTAGACTAGTGACAGTGGAGTCACGTGGCAGAAAGGAGAGGAAAAGCTGACGATAACAATGCTTTCTGCAGCTGTGGATTCAAAGGGCAGCACTAAACCAGCCCAAAACCAGTTAGTACGGGTAGCTTTAAGTGTGTATTAACCCTAATACCTCGTGATGTTCTCTTGCTAAAGCAAGCAGGAATTCCCCTTAATTGTAGCTATTAATACTCATATTTCAGCCTTTTTTTTTTAAGTGGCTTTTTTAAATGTTGTGGGTTTTTTCCCTTTCTTAGGAAGACACTGATTCTGACCGCATAGGTGATCAGTGTGACAACAACCAGGATATAGATGAAGATGGCCATCAAAATAATCTAGATAACTGCCCCTATGTGCCCAATGCAAATCAAGCTGACCATGACAAGGATGGGAAAGGTGATGCCTGTGACCACGATGATGACAATGATGGTATCCCTGATGACAAAGATAACTGCAGATTGGTTGCCAACCCTGATCAAGCTGATTCTGATGGTAAGATGGACGGTATCATAATAACACTTTAAGAGTATCTTCCAATAGTTTGATACTATTTTTTTTTTACACTATTTAGGATTGGACAAAACTTGCAGTTAACAAGAATAGAATATCTGTACTGTTATACTGCTGATTAGGTACAACAAGCAATGTAAAAATGACCACATATCAAATTTATTCTTAAGTTGCTGTCAGGATGGAGTGAAAGGGGATCTATATAGTAGCTGTCGTGGCTCCTGTAGTGTGGCTGCCAGCAGTACTTGGGCAGTCAAATCTACAGTTAAGATTTCAGCTCCAAGTTTTAAGATTCAAAAGCAAACACCGGTGGTGATATAATGGTGAAATTGCTTGTCCTGCAGGTGATGGACGTGGAGATGCTTGCAAAGATGACTTTGACCAAGACAGTGTGCCAGACATTGATGATATCTGCCCTGAAAATGTGGACATTAGTGAGACTGATTTCCGAAAATTCCAGATGATTCCCCTGGATCCCAAGGGAACATCCCAAAATGATCCAAACTGGGTTGTTCGTCACCAGGGTAAAGAACTGGTTCAGACAGTCAACTGTGACCCTGGACTGGCAGTTGGTAAGCGGAAAATTAACACTGTTTTTTGGTTGGAGGAGTACCTCACAACTACTGAGAAGCTGTTTAAGAATCACAAAAGAGCCATGCTGAGAACTTTCTCCTTTTCGTAGGTTTTGATGAATTCAATGCTGTGGACTTCAGTGGCACCTTTTTCATCAATACAGAAAGGGATGATGATTATGCTGGCTTTGTATTTGGCTACCAGTCCAGCAGTCGTTTCTATGTTGTCATGTGGAAGCAGATCACCCAGTCCTACTGGGACTCCACACCAACCAAAGCTCAAGGCTACTCGGGTCTCTCCATCAAAGTTGTGAATTCTACCACTGGTCCAGGGGAACACCTTCGTAATGCCCTGTGGCACACAGGAAACACACCTGGCCAGGTGAGAGTGACATTTTGATAACCTGTTCTTCTGCACTGCAAGGCAGACCTGTTCTTCCAAGAAGTTAAAAGCTTATGGGGGTACATGGTGATCAGAATGGCATATTTGTCTTGGCAAAGACCAATAACTTTTTTATTTTACCTAGTCATACAAAGTATTGTATAAAATTAACAGGATTGCACACTGCAGACTAGCTTTCCAGTGGCAGTGTATATTTTCCTACTTAAAAGTACGTTTAAATGCAGTTGACATCAAAAGATCCCCCTGTAGAGCCTAATGAGTGACTTTACTATTCATAATGCTTGTCAAGACACCTTCATGTCAAAATAATGGCTGTTATCTCAGGCCTTTGGCTAATAGAAAAAAAACATTCCTTCATAGGTGAGAACTTTGTGGCATGACCCTCGTCATATAGGTTGGAAAGACTTCACTGCATACAGATGGCGTCTTAGCCATAGACCAAAGACTGGTTATATCAGGTGAGCATCATTCTTTTATCTTAAGTAATTATCACAGGGAAAGTGGATGTAAAGAAGAGCGTAACAGAAGTTTGTCAAAGATGGCTGACATATTATCTCTTTGTAGGGTTGTGATGTACGAAGGCAAGAAAATCATGGCAGACTCAGGACCTATCTATGATAAAACCTATGCTGGTGGTCGGCTAGGATTATTTGTCTTCTCTCAAGAAATGGTGTTCTTCTCAGATCTTAAATATGAATGCAGAGGTAAGGAAAATACTGTATTTAAGAAATCCTATATAAATTAATTAGTTTAAGAAAGCTGCTCTCAAAAAAAGAATGAATTGAGAAATAAGAGCCAAGAGGGGAAGTTCATCCATGAACTTTCATGGCTTGATCTTGAGCTAGTTCTGCAGACAAAAGCAGGACACCTTGCTTGCTTGCAGGTGTAAAATATATTTCTATCCTATTACTTCAAAGTATCAGAAATCCATGTTAAGTTCCGGATGTGAAATATCTTGAATGTCCTTTAAGATGCTGACTAGAATGAATCGATACAGCTGACAAATTCCAAAATGTAAATGCAAAATACTGATTTTTAGCAAGTGTGGTGTCTGACATGCAAAAAACTGATTTGCTTAAAGGCAAGTTAAGTAGAAGGTAATTCATATATTGCACCTTTGCAGTTCTGTGGAGATAAGTACATATTACTAGTTCCAGGTGCCATGGCCATGTTAAATTGGCAGTTTGTTTTGTAATGGTTACATAGTCTAGACTCTGAAGTCTAACTCAAGGTGCCTAACGCTTGTAGTTTTCTTTACCAATATGTTCATTAAAAACGTCTCTAGGGGTTAATGTCTGGCACATAATCATGCCTCATTTTTTTTATTTTTTCACAGATCCATAATCTCAAGGTTATTGGATCCAGAGACTATTTAAAAATGCTGGTATTGCACCTTCTGAAACGTTTAGCCTTACAAATCCTGGGACCATTATATTATTCCTTCCTTTCTTCTTTCTGCATAAATGTGGACTTAAAACACATGACCTGCCTCAAGAGAAATGCTTTTGAGAGAATGAAAGTGAACATACTTGGTATCTAACCTCTGCTGAAGTGGAAGGAAACAAATGTGTCTTGCAAATGAGAATTGTCTTCACTGAACAAGCACACTTCTTTCAGTATGAAAGACATTTGTTTGCTGTTTATCACAGTGCGGTGTCACTGCCTCTCTAACTGGAGGTCCCATGGAGTAGCATTTTGTAAAAACATCTTTGGATGTGCTGTGGACTACTTAAACTGAAGACCTTTCATTGTGTGGGGAAAAGGGGGTTTGGGTGGGAATATTGAACTCTGTCTCTTTTTCTTTATGGGCAAGAGGAATTTTTTTTTTCATGAGGGCTGTGCTACCATGGTTTACATCCATTTAACTTGGAGAAATGATTATTGTATTATGTCCTGTCTTTCATATGAAAACACAGCCTCTTACTCTGTTGGTGGTGAGGTAGATCAGCTGCTCTATTACCAGGACAAAACAGATATCACAAAACTGATTTCGTTGGTGGGAAGGGGAAAAAGGATAAAAACTGGCACACTGGAGTTTGGGGAGAACTGGGGTTTACAATTAGTTTCTGCTTTTTCCTGATTAGATGCAGATCTTCCTTACCCTTAAACATTTTCTTTCAGATATGGTGCCAGGAAGCACCGTCATCTCAGCTAGCACTGTGCTGTCCTTCAGGAAACCAGCACATGCTTCACTTTATGGTTAAAAAGGCACAAAAACGATAGTGATGAAAACATTCCTTTTCTACATGCCATAGATGCTTTAAACCCCTCACGTTTTTGGAGGGGAGGAGAAGGGGCCTGTAGATAAAATACTGAAATGGTAAAATAATTTATTTTTACCTATCCTTGATGTTATAATGACTGAGGGATTATTGATTAAAACAACAAGAAATGCGTCAAGACTATCCACCTAATCATTGTTATAAGTCTTCATGACTGTAAGATTGTAAATAGAGATTATTTATTAACTCTGTTCTATATTGAACCTAGAGGGGTTTTAGTTGAGAGGGGAAAAAAAAAACAAACTAGTCTGGAGTGATGGATAGTGGTGATGTATTTGTTACAAAGAGCAATTTTCCCATAAAGGCTTTGAGGCACAGGGAAAAGTGGTAGGGTGGGGAATGGGATGTTTTTTCTCAGTCTGAGCTAAGTGTTGGCTTTTCCTTTCTTTGTGCAAGGTAGGTGGTAGCCTGGCAGGCAACTGTTCTCCAGTGCTAAAACTTGAGTCCCTTTTGATGAGGAGCATTTCCCTTCTCATCCATAGTGCTAGAGATGAGGGAATGTCGTGTACCATCTTAGCAGTTATTTAGTGCTGGGAATTGCCTGCAGTGCTTGACCACTGCTCAGTAGGCCTGACAAAAAATCAGAATACCTGTCCTGAGGAGCTTTGAGAGAAGTACAATGGGTGCAATCCCTAGTCATTCAGACCACCTGTTTGTGCCACTGCATGCTAATTATTGTAACAAGCAATGTGCAGCTACTAAAGGAATTTTTCATGGACTAGGCAATTTCAAGAGCTCCTTACAAAACAGGGAGAGGACTTAACGTACAAGAAGAGAAGACTGTTTTCCCCAATAGAAGGAGAAGCATCCTTATACCTATATTTCCTTGCCTTTTCAAAAAAAAGGAAAAGAAATGAACACAGTGAAAGTTTTACGTACAAATATTACCTCATTGTTTTGTGACTGAGAAACTTTTGGATTAAGCAGAGTTCAAATGTCTGACGAACTTTAAAGCTACTGTAGTACTAAAAAGTTAATGCTGTACATAGTCAAAATTTCTTTGCAGAAAATGTATTCCCAGTAAGGAAATGACATTGGAAAAAAAATGTCAAATACAATTTCTAATGTTGTGTTATATTTTCTCCTGTCATCATGCATACTGTTGCTTGTATTTTTATAAATTATTTTTCTTATTGCCATTGTAATAGTTAATCACATAATTGTGTAGATGTGCTATTTAAATAATTTATCATGAAATGCTACCTGTAGAGTTAGTATTTCTATTTTTATAAAATGTTTGCACACTGAACTGAATTTTTTTTGCTTCCCTCCTCCCAATGTTCTTGCTAGCATGATTTTCTAAGAACATGCTTTTTTTTGTAAACATTTTTAACCATTTTTCATTTTAAAATTAAGTTGTACAATAAAGCTTCTGACGTATGAAGAACAATAAACCAACAACAACATTTATATTTATATGGGTTTGCTCTAGTTTTATTTATCTCACATAATACTATTGTGGGTAACTGATAAATTCACTGTTATTTGTGTCAAGGTGAGCTTCAATCTAAGACATGTCTACAATCTTTACTTGAAAATTGTGACAAGAGAGGATACATCTGAGCTCTCACCCTAGGAATAATAGTTTATCTACCTCAAGGCACTTCTGCAGTCAGGTAGCTTGGTGGACTGCTGGCAAATTTGATTCTGAAGGCTTCACTAAAATTTCTGTTGGCGTCTACACAGTCGTGCTGCTCTCGTTGAAGCAGCGAAGGAAAAAAAACTTGTTGGGGCATTTCAGTCACCCCTGGCCAGGCCTACGCCCTACTTCTTCCTCTCACTTGAAGGGGCAGCAGGATGACTGTCTCTAGGGGCAGATGAATATCTGCCAGTACAAGGTCTGACACAAAAAATGGCAGACTAACCCTCTAGCTTGGGAACCAAGATGGGGAGAGGCGAGACAAAAAGATGGTTACTAACCTGTTGCAGTGAGACAAGACTCAACCCGATCGTGTTGGATGTGTTTAAAATAAACATAGTTTGAGCATAGACATTTTTCTTACCCTCTATCAGAATATTTCAGTGTGCAAGAGTGATCAGTAAGTTAACATCAAGTTTCTTGTGAAATTGAAAAAATATGCAATGGAAACTTTTCAATTATTATTTAGGGTGTTCTGCAGGTACATAAGATTAGTTTTTACACCTCCTTTTCCTGAAGATGAAGAGTCCTGTTACATGAAGTTTTTTCGTATTTTTCTTCATTAAACTTTTCAGGACAGTAATGGATCTTTTATTTTATCCTACTGAGCACAAGGAGAAAAAAGACAAAGAACTCCTGTTGCTTCTAAAACATGAGTAGCTGCTGAATTCCTGCCCTTGCCAGTTACAGGGCTGTTGGCTTCACTCTTCTGGAGTGAGACATGGTACCTGGTTGTGGTGGTGCACTGTTAGTCCAACCCACCTGATATTTTCTGGACCTGATGTACAAAATGTCCTGCAATTTTGGTCTTTCCAGGAGCACCAAGAACAAAAAATGAAGTTCCAGCCTGTAGGAAACTCTTTACTTGTAGGGAGTATGAGATAGTCTTGATTTAGAAAGCAAATTAGCTGTATGAACAGAAATATGTATGTATGGATATATGTAGCTACAAGTTTAAAAAATGGATCTGCTGCTGATATTGGAGTAGCCAACCTTGGCAGCCTGTTCCAATGACCTTGTCTGAGCCCAGGCCAAGTTTCATGCTAATTTATTGTATGCATTTATATAGCTTTTATCATTGTAGTACCTGAATTGGGGATGATACACACCTTAGAATAATAAAAGTCAAGCCACATGCCTTGTGTTAACTCACAGGTTACGTCTACCCACTTGTTGCTCAGGGAGTGTGAGTACAATAGGATGCAAGTAAGAGCTATACATGAGGTAAGTTAGGCCTGTAATTGCCCAAAGAAACCACTGTCAAAGAAAAACTAAACAGGAAGATCGTGAAAAAGGGCTACACTCCACATGGCAAAAACTCCGTAGGTGAAGCCTGTGAGAAACGTGCTGTTCCCAGCTCCCTGGAGACTCAGCAGTGTGATGGTAAGTGTACCAACTACTGGATGCCACTTCTAGTGTTATTGGATATTTGGCCAACTTTTTGCATAAATAATATTTGAGTTTCATGCTACTGCAGAGTAAGCAGTGCTTTCTTACCACAGCACAGTCTTCTCAGAGTCCATGCAAATACAGTAGCTTAAGTATTCAAGTAGTAATCTGTATCAAATGTGTTCAATAGGTGCAGTAGTTTAACTATAGATATTGATAACCTATGGACAAAGAGTGAGACAATTGTAGCAAGATCTGCATCTTAATGAGTACAGTGCACTTTTTACTGATGTTGCCATGATTTTGTAGTGAAGTCCATAGTATGGTAATTGGTTTATTTTCAACATACATTAATTTTGGAAAGCATCGCTGAGATTATAGAAGAGAGCATGTTAATATAACCACAAGAGGTTTTCTAGCTCTTATTTCTCATATTTTCCAAGTGAGAAAGAACAGGTGCACAAAGCTGTATGAATATTTAAGCAGAGTTATGATGACAGGAAGAAAACTCATTAAAGAAAAGTGTTTGACAAGCAAAAGTCTTAAAAGATAAAATCTTCCATAGGAAGCACCATAAAATTAGGCAAGTATCAAAGAGAAACTTGAGGTTTCAGATTTAGATTAATCCAGGAAGCCCAGACATCATTTGTCTTTCATTTTTCAACTGCTTTCAAATTCAAGAAGTGCTAGCCTAGGCAGCACATACAAGAGCTAAACTGAGTGCTGCCTACATATTTTGTCAGTCTCCCTTGATGATTCCACTGTATGGAGAGAGCATTTTAGTGTTGTTATGAAATTAGGGTAGAATGCCTCTGGCAATAGCCTTCCCACAAAAACTATGCATACCAAATACGCGAAGCAAACAATAGGAAAATAATGACATAGTACAATATCTCTAAAAGAAGGCAACAAATTTTTAAGTGAAAAAAACCCTCATAAATACAGAATATCTCTCTATAAATAAAAATTATTCATGCACTTGAGCTCTCTAGAACTTAGTACACATTTGTGAGCATTCTGGTTTGCTTTTTTTAAAAATCACAGTAGATAAAACACTGCAGATTCAGTTGAGACCAGTGAACTATTTCACACAAACTTAAATGACAGTGAGCCTTTTATTCTAACTCCTGCACCTGGATTCCAGCCAATCCCTCAATGAAACATATAATTGGGTAACTGTAGGTCATAGCATGATGGTATTCAAGCACTTCTATTCTATTTTAAAACAAAACAGTTTCCCTCACCTTTAAATCTAGCCTACAACTATAAGAACTATTATTTTTCAATAAATAAATCTGAAGAAAAGGGAAAGAGAAAGGAAAGGGGAAGGGAAAGGGGAAGGGAAAGGGGAAGGGAAAGGGGAACAACAAACATACTCATATTACTTGCTGAAATTTTATGTAAAAAATGGGGAGTTTTAATCAAATATGAAAATTCTCACCATTATTGAAACTACAGAAGCTGAGTTGCAAACAACAGCCTCTCAGCTATCCCTCCCTGATTCAGAGGTAAAATCACAACCTTTCTAGCCCATGAATTGCTGGGTCACTTATTCACACTTCTAGACTAGTCCTTGTTACTCTGGTGACATGTTTAAGCAGCCTTTTCCTCTCTGATCTATGCAGCAGATAATTTTTGCACAGCCTGTTTTCACTCTATGCTCAGCATGTCCACTGACTCTGCAGGAGTTCTGCTTGGGAAGTGGGAGGGAAAGCAGGCACTACAGATCCACAAAGCAGATATCAGCACTCATCTGGCTTGCAAAAAACCTCTTGGCTGAGAATTTTTCTGAGGTTTTTTTCCCCCTTCTTATTTTTTTTTCTATGATGAATAGATGAATCTGGAAGCCTTGTTACCCCTTGATAGAATTGCTTTAATTTAAATTTGAATTTTGGATGCATAAGAATGACTTCACGGTTTTTATCATTGTCGTCTGTGGTCAATGTGATCATGGTATTTGTCTTTGAAATATATGTCTTTGAAATGGAAAAACCCTCAACCACACTAAATCTGCATACAAACTGTAAATCTGGACTGACCTTGTCATACCATTACAATATGCTAAAATCAACACTATAGCTCTTTAAATCATCCTACTCTAATATATGTATTTATAGTATGTATTATATATTGTATATTTTAAGTTAATACATGCGATTTATATATACATATACGGTTCATTAAAATTATTGAATAGCCCCTATTTTCCTCTTTCAGAAGAAACCACTATGGAGTTTGTAATTTAAAAGGACAAACCATGCAGCATCAAAACATACCCACTACAGAGAAGCAATATCAACAGTTTACTGCTGGCCACCATGAACACCAACACTGTACAGAATCACAGAATCACTAGGTTGGAAAAGACCCCCAGGATCCAACCATTCCTATCAACCACAAAATCATGCCCCTCAGCACCTCATCCACCCATCTTTTAAATACTCCAGGGAAGATGACTCAACTACTTCCCGGGGAAGCATGCTCCAGTGTCCCATGACCCTTTCCATGAAAAAGTTTTTTCTGATGTACATATATTATTGAGGAGTCTCAGTGACAATGGCAAAAAGGTTTGGTCATATACATTGCTCAGCAAATAGATGCAAATACACCAAAATCTTCTCTTCATGGTTATGTTGCTTTCACCAACGTTAAATTTTTGGAACAATATTATAGATATGATGCTGTAAAAATCTTAGTGGGAAATAAGGAGCACAAACCAATACAAATGTACATCCACACATGAAATTTCTTATTTGTCAATATGAAACAGATTTTCAATCCTAAAAGTCAGAAGGAATTCTTTAAAATTGCTCCCCAGTGCTCTCCTGTGTTTTAGGATGAACAGAGCTATGAAAGACTAAAGAAGCTAGTTGTCAGAGTCTTTTACCCGATATGATGTATGCTGAATGAGGGTATGTATTTTGGAAAACCTGTTTCCAAATCCTGAGTTAGGCTGCAAATGAAAAATCCCTTTAAATATCTCAATCATCACTCCCTGAGGAGAAGCTGCTGCATTCCAGTGCAGCTGGAGTTCCAGTGGCCAGCCTGACAGAGGGGTTATTGCAGGTCAGAATGGAGAGACGCTGAACAAACAAAGAAAAACCCATAAATCCTCCTTGGCTCAGCTTTAGTTTTACCCTGTTATTGGTAATGTTTCAGCAAATGACCTTGTCATTGTAATAAAAATAACACCTCCATGATTCTGTACTATATACCAGTGAACATTTTATCCAATAATTTTATTTCCTGTAATTTTAATTTAGACTGAAAATAAATATAGAAAGTATTTCACCTGTAACATCAAGCAAGAAACAAAACCTTCCCACATAACTTGTTATTTAATGTAATGTAGTAGCAACAGAGCACAGATAAATATGAGGCCACTAACTTTTGATGTGGTCTTTGAGTTTGGGTACAGACCCTAAGCACCTTTGGAATAGCATTTCACAAGTGTGAGGTCCCTGCTAGTTGCAGTGATTTTAACTAGTTCAGGGTACTTGGCACTTCCCAAGACCTGATGTGAAATAACAGAGTCCCTGTTGGAACATACACTTCAAGTCAATAGTCATTCAAACTCAGCTGCTCATCCCTGAAAAGCCAGCTGTGAATGAAAAGTTGTATTTCATAGCTTCAGGAATGTTGTAAGGCTTAGTCAGCACCAGGTTCTTCCTTGAGGATTCTAGGAAAAGCTTTTTCATAACAGCAAGAGATTTATGGTAACAAAATACACTAGAAAAGTAAGAATTAATTAGTATTTCTATAGCTTAATGTAGCTATTCTACATAAACTTGACAGAGAACTTAGTTTTCTTCAAAAAATGTCAGAGCCCCTTAATGTGTTTTTGAGAAAGACTCTTATAAAATTCCATGTGAAAATAACTGGATTGTCGGAAGATTACAGCCAATGGACAGTCCTACATGGATATCATACAGGCACAAAAAAAAACACTCAAAAAACCAAAAAAAGCTGGAAATAATTACCAGTTAGCTCAAAAAAATTACAAATAACCCTTTCATATCTGTATGTGGCCAAGTCTGGCTTCTGTTTCTCTCAGTGAACATCACCTACATATACATGCATGTGACCCTGACTGCTTCTTTCAAGAGGCAGGAATTAATTATTTCTGAAGGTAAAAGAGTTTCCTTCAGACATATATACACAAGCATATATATGAATTATGTTAATAATTATGCTTTCCTTAAAATATATGTAATGTATTGCAATAAAACTATCTATATCATGGACTACAATACCATAACGACTGCAAAACAAAAATTCTGCTTAACCAGTTTCACAGAAGCACAGTTTTGTTTGCTTACACAGCACTACACCATTTAACTGATGTGTAGCAGGCCAGAAAATCAAACTTTTTGCAGAAGATTATGTATATGTGCTTTAATGTCCTTTAGAATTAAGACCATAACAAAGCTCAACTACGTAAATGTCACTTAAAAATAAAAATAGAGCTGACACTTCTCACACTTTAATCTGTGGATGTATTTGCCTTAAACTGGACTCCACTAGGATCTCCATTCCTCGATACAATTAGCACATTTAATTATGTCTGAACTAACAACAAACTCACCTATAGAATGCACTAGAAAACTTCAGAAATTTTATAAACCTCACAACCTTTTTCTTATGGCCAGGAATAATTGCTTAAGACAGAACTGAGTCACTTTTGTGGGAAAAAAATTAATCCCATGGAAAGGTATCAGGGTTTTCTATTTTATGGTGTACACATTCTCACAAGCAGTATATTGACAAAAATAATGGACTGCTGTCTATTTAAAGGCTAATTCTGGATCTACATTTTAGCATATTAATGGAATACAATAAATTAATATAATTCTTTTGAACTTAAACTTATGGATAACAGCAAAACATTTAGCACTAATGTAAAAACAATTACATACCTCTGAAGTGGGTTTTATTTTGCACTTACTTATTTTTATTGTATCTAAAGATTACTTTTTCAGGTAGTTTTTAAAAATCCCACACTGACACAAAGACTCAAAGCCTGATGAGGTTACAACATTTCTAATTATATTCTAAATTTTGTTTTTAGTAAATATGAAAAGATTTAGGGACTCCGAAAACTCAGAGCAGTTCCTTCCTCCACCAACAAAAGAAAAAATGACAAAACCTGTCACAAGCAAAGTGACCATAAGCCCAAGATGCTTATTCATCACACAGATTTGAGGTCTATATTGTTGAACATTACCCAGCCACAACTGAAACAGATAATCAAAACAACCCATTGCACTGCTCTGACACAATGCATGATTATGACTCAAAGACATTTAAATTATCATGTGACAAATGTTAACACATTCGCTTTGAAGACTTTTACCATCCAATGTCCCATGTGGAAATTTACCTGGTAGCTGGAATCTCATTTCTCTCATCTTCTTTCACTTCACTTCACTTCACTTCACTTCACTTCACTTCACTTCACTTCACTTCACTTCACTTCGCTTCGCTTCACTTCGCTTCGCTTCACTTCGCTTCACTACAGAGTAGCTACAGCACATGGCATTTTGCTTGATGTAACACATCCTATCTTTGAATACACTAATGAAGAGAGATGGCAGTTGGTGCTGAATCACACTTGACTCCATGCTATATCTATTCAGACTAAAGGAGAACTTCATTTCATGTGAAGGCAGCAAGCTGAGATTTTCTTGCTGTAGGTTGCTGAAGAAGACTGGTAGTGTACATAGTCATATTAAACCTGCATGAGATCAGGTTGCCCTTGGCGGAGGTGGCTCTCTGATGTTCCCCGTCAATCACTACCACCCCACTCTCCTCTGGGGCAGACTACTTCATTCTTCCCTTACTCCACTCCTCAGATGCTTACATCTACGTGCAGAGCAAAGTCTATCTGGACTTCTGTAAAGCCTTTGACACAGTCCCCCACAACATCCTTCTCCCTAAATTGGAGAGACATGGATTTGATTGGTGGATAGTTCAGTGGAAAGGAAACTGGTTGGAGGGTTGTAATCAGAGAGTTATTGGTCAATGGCTCGAAGTCCACATGGAGATCCGTGACAAGCGGTGTCCTTCAGGGGTCTGTACTGGGACCAGTGCTGTTTAATATCTTAATCAATGATATAGACAGTGAAATGGAGTGCACCCTCAGCAAGTTTGCAGATAACACCAAGCTGAGTGGTGTAGTTGCCACACTGGAAGGACAGGATGTCATCCAGAGGGACCTGGACAGGCTGGAGAAGTGGGCCTGAGAGAACCTCATGAGGCTCAACAAGGCCAAGTGCAAGGTCCTACACCTGGGTCAGGGCAATCCCCATTTTCAGTACATGATGGGGGATGACATGATTGGGAGCAGTCCTGCAGAGAAGAACTTGGGGGGGCTGGTCAATGAGAAGCTCGACATGATCTGACGTCACTCTAAAAAATATTAATATTCCCTTCACTGTAGAGAAGTTAAGTACGAACAATCAAAGAAACAGCTGTGATTGTAATTAAGACATTATATTAAAGAGCTAATAGGATGTTCCAATAAATGTGAAAAATGTGTCTCCAGATTCAGAATAGACTAACATAATGACAAAGAACTACCTTGTGAAAACTAAAAACATTTATTGATTTCCAAAACAATTAAACTATAGTGGATTAAACACAAATACATTTATGCTGTCAAAACTTTTATGAAAGAAAGGAAGGATCTATCCATGCCTATCTAAAATCTGGTTTATTTGTCAGTTTGCTTTCCAGAAAGAGAAGTGGTCTTAGGCTAAAAATCTAAACGTAGATTTAGATGACAGTATCACTGTATAATTGCATTTAAGTAAAGGACATAAAGCAGAGATGTTTAGAAAATCTTTTCTTAATACCAGAATGGATGAATTTAATCTTTGCTGGTTAAAGTCTATTCTTTCTTTACTGAACTAAAAGTAATGTATAGAAAATATGCAGTATTTATCAATTTTGCTTCTATGTGTAAACTTGAACTCTAGAAAGCAACTTATTATTTCTCCTACATTCAGGTCATGTTTGTTTCTATACTGCTGAGTATATCTTATTAAAAACATTAAAGAAACACTTGGATTTTTGTGTGAATTGGTATATCAGCTACTAGGAGAATATCTGCTCTCCACAGAACAGTGAACATGAGTTTCTAGTACCAAAAAGATAATCTATATGTGTTTTCCAGTTGACAGAATTAATCAAAATCAATATTACATTTCATAAGAGTCTTAGTCTTACAGCCAGTTATGTCAGGGCAAGAATTTTAATAAACATTCTGTTATTTTGTGTGTATTATTTCTGGCACAGTTTTATGTTTTATAAAAGTACATCCTTGCACCACCATAATAATGAGTCTGTGTTGGTGCATACCTTTGGTGAGAACTTACTTTTTTTTTTCATCATAATCAAAAGCCTATTCTAAAGGGTTGTTAAGAGTCTCACCTCCTTTGGTTTGCAGTGGTATGCTGAGAATGTCAGCCTCCGTGGATTGCTCATTGTTCATGCTGATGCAATATAATGGTTCATCCAAGAAAGAAGGTTTCTTCAACCTTTTTGTGTTGAGTGCTCTTGACATAAACTGACCTTCAGTAACACTCTTATCTCCCATCTTCAGTAAACCTTCTAAGTCATCATGTTCTTCTGTTTGGGCCAATGAATCTTTTGATAAGTGACTATCAGCCATTGCTTTGCTGATGTAGTGGCCAGGGATTTCACTCTTTGCATTAACACATAAGCTTTTGTCTTCAAGTCTAGCCTTTTCCTGAGCCACTAACATCCCTACAATATGGTCTTCAAATAACATTTTGGAAAGAGTAGATGTGGAGTGAAAAGTGGAGTCTTGCCTTATGTAACAAGGGGGACTTAATTCACAAGAAAGAGATTCCTGAGACTTTGGCATGGTAACGTGTCTCATTGTTCTCTGAGACTGCATACATTCTTCCAGAAGGGTCTTAAGCTGTTCTTTAGAGAGGCCCGTTTTTTCTTCAGTCTGAAAAGAAAAAAAAGCAAGAATTTCTTCTGTCAAAATATAATTAGTGAAAAGCAGTGCCATAAAACAGTTTGAGTGATACAAAAGCACTGGCAGAACTCTTAAATTGATATCAATGTTTTTCAATTCAAGCTGAATTAAATGTACATGTACATACTTACATCATTTATGTAACGTCTTCACCAGGTTCTAGATACATTAGATGCAGAAAATTAGGAAAGAAGTCTGAAGTCCACGAGGCACTGAGGGGTCTTTGATTTTGCCTAGTCTTCCACTAGATATCACTGCTTTTTAATTACAAAGCATGCACTTTTTACTTTTTCATGTATCTTGGTTTGTATTTTGTGTATACATACAGATACACACACACTTTACATTGTGCTAGAGCATAGAACTACTGTAATTTCAAAGGAAAGATTAATAAGAGATGTCTACTTGACTACTATTTTTTTCCTGAAGATCTCTTATCCAGCTACAGGTGTGATAGGACCCTGTTTCATGTATATGACCTGAAGAGATCTCAGCTTAAGTAGCACATGGTATATGGATTATGCCTGAAAACTGATCATTCAGGTCTATGAATGTGGATAGTTTTCAATCAGGAAGGAAAGAGTGTTTCTTTGTAAAACTTCTTGTGGCTATTAAAATTGCAAAGTGACACTGAAAAATGAACAAGACTGATATTCTCACTTTCAGTCACCATTCAGTATTTACATGTTCAAACATTAATAATAGCTAGCAACCGCTACTATAGACTGATTACAGTTCAGGCACTAAACTCAATTTTACAGATTTATCCATTCCTTTTTTCACTCGTCTTTTCCTGCACAGATCAACTTCCTGCCCAAAGACACTTTGAGTTCACTTCCAACACAAAGAACAAAATTGCACTAAAGAAATGGAGATGTTAAGACAAAATTAAAAAAGCATCAACAGACTGTCATTGTGTGTAGACAGCTCTATTTAGATGAACATGAAATCAGGTAATTATGTTGAGATTCAGCTAATCTTGGTATCAATCAATATAATTTGATAATAACAAAAATAAAACCGCAATCTTAAGCACTTATTTCAATAACAAAGTAAAAATTATGACCTCTTCAAACTTTTCTCAGCCTTTTAATTTTAATCCCAGTGCAGAAAGTACTCACTGATGAAAAATAAGTCAGACAGAGGAAAAACAATTACTAGCAAAACACATGACAAATCAAAAAAGAAACATGGAATTTTTCGAATTTTCACTATTAACCTTATCTACTAGCCCATGCTGAATTTCTTTCATTTCTTGGAGGAGTATTTTCACTTGTACGACAATGCTGTTCGCAAGTAGTCATTATTAGAATGGACTCTCTATAAAAAACAAGATGCATTTACTCATGTAGAGCACCACAGTAACATAGTTATAGCACTACTGGAAGCACAGCTGCATCTAGAGTATATCCACAGAGCAGAATATTATGCTATATAAATGTAACTATATTTGTATCACAGAAGATCCTCACATCTGCAAACCCACATGGATTCCCACATGTTTTTGAGTGTATGGTTCTATACTAATATATTTTAAAGCCCTTTCAAAGCCAAGATTATTTGGAGCCAACCTCATGGTAATGACAGGGCAATTCACCCACTGCAGAAAGAAATTCTGCATCTGGTGTAAATGAGTGACTGTGTACAAAATGAACCGTAATGAGAAAGATGGTCTTGTCCTGCCTTTCTTTTGCCCTTTTATTCACCTCACCCCCACCCCATTTATGCACAATCTTCTTTTCCTTGTACAATTTTATTTTTTCTTTTCAGGAAAATCACATGGCTTGTATTGTCAATTAGCTCACAGATTACCGTGATTATTGCCACAGGGTTAGGCAGGGAGATTTAGAGGCTAAGGCAAATAGGGAGAAAAACAAGTATAACAGCTATAGAGTGAAAAGGTTTGGTAATTTCTTGTCTTGTTTTCTTCCAGAGGGCAGGCTTGCAGGCAAAGCAGTCAGTGTAAAACACCACTCACTTCTTCTCTTTCTTTATCTCTTCCTACCTTTGAAATCTTTTATAAAACAGGCTTCCAAGGATGCAAAGATAGGAAAAGAGAAAGTATTTAACCTACTTCTCAAAAAATTGCATTTTGAAATAAAAAAGGCTCACTGTTTGCAATTTTCTTGTGCCAAAGTAGGGTCATTGAAAAATATACAGTAGATTAGAAGATATCTCTTAAACAGCCATCCACTCAGGAGCAAGAAACTCCGACTGAAATGAATGCAGAAAAGCTGCTGTTGAAATCAGAAAACTGTGCTTAGGGAAATATGTAACATCCTACAGAGAGACATCTCACACCAAAAAGGCTGTGCATTTGCAACCAAATGAGCTTTTTACTTACGGAATCACGTAATGCAGCAACTGTATCAGAAGTTCACAAAATACGACTGTGCTTACTGGAAAAAATGCTGTCACAGCTAACTGTACTAATTTAGAGTCACAAGACATAGAATCAGTAACTCAGTCTTAGGGAGACACTAGATTCTACTTCTCCCAAGCCTTCAGTGCCTCCACTGTAAATAATTTACAACTCCTATACAGAAAAAATACTTCAAGATATTTCTTTAAAAATACAAGGACATAAAATTAAAGTACTACAAAATGCAGAAACAGCCCCCTAGACAAGGGAAAATGAACCATTAGGTCTGGTTCCCATTAGAAATAGGAAAACCTCTTAATTGTTCTGTCTAATTTTTAATAGGACACTGAGTCCTATTCATTTCCTAGGCTTTTTACCGTTAATGATCCAAAAAACTAATTCCTAGCCAGGAGTTTAGGAGCCTGCTAATGACCTTTACTGTTTATGTGTGGCTGTTTTTTCATACACTTGTGGCCCTTCTCTGACTGAAGATTTCTTGTTCCTCGATGAATTCCTTGGTGACATGGGTCTATAGAGAAAACTTTACTGCATATGGTAGGAATGTAAACATGTAGATCGCTGTGGACAGACCTGCTGTGACTACAGGCTTGCAAGCTCAAAGCTTTTTGCTTGTTTTCCACATCACAGCAACAGAGACACAACATTGAAAGGCCTTATCAGATTTTAGCACGGGGAGAAAGCTAATATTTCAGGATTACTTCCAAGTAGAGTAAATAATCATAAAATAGTACACAGTAAATTAAGAAGTACTGGAAAGCCAGGACTATTTAAGGACTCATGTAGCAGGCACGTGCATAAACATGTATTTTGTTGCTTGATCTGAAGGTATTACAATTAGCAGTTCAAATGATATTTATTCACTTCAAATAGTTTACTTTGATGCACTAATTTACTTATGTTTTTACTAATGGATAGAACCGCAACAGTCAATTCTAAACTCCCCCGTTCCTGATAGGAAGACTCTGTTTTAAGAGTACACTGATCTACTCTAACAACATTCAGATTTTTAACTTAACAGCATAGGAGTTTTTTGGAAGTTTTCATTCTTTTCTAACTTACCAGTAGTTTCTCAGACTACCCTATTCTGCTTTGAAAAGGTAATTCTTGCCTTACACCTCCACACTACTCAACTCAACATGCACCATCAACTCCAAGGTCTCACTTTTATGCATCACACCAAAGCACCATGCAATTGGCTATGAACAGTACAGGTAAGTGCTACTGTGGAATATTAGTAATATGCTGCATATAAAACATGACATGTCGCGTCATTGTGGAAGAGCTTCTTACAATTTCAGAAATGCCAAAAGGATTGGTGTTCATAACTTGTAAACTAATTTGAAGAATGGGAATATGTCCTTATGAGACTGTTGTGGGCTAACTCCAGCAGGTAACTAAGCACCACACAGCTGCTCGCTCACTGACTTGTTCTTCCTCCCCTCTTCAGGGGGACAAGGGAAGAAGAAAGCAAGAATAAAACCAATAAAGCCTGTGAGTCAAAATAAAAACTGCTTAATAAGCAAAGAAGAAGGGAAAGAAGAGAGAAGGAAAACAAAACAACTGATGCAAAGGCAATCACTCACCATCCCCCATGGTTAGATCAATGTCCAGTCAGCTCCTAAGCAAAAGATAGGTAACTTCCTAGAACTCCCTCTCTTCCCTGTTTATTGCTATGCATGATATATGGCAGGAAATGTCTTCCTCGTGAGTTCAGTTCATCTACCTCGTGTTCTCTCCCAGCCTATTGCACACCCCCAGCCTATTCACTGTGGGGGCAGAGTGAGACAGAGAAGGCCTGGATGCTGAGCAAACACTGCTTAGCTACAGCTAAGACATGGCTGCATTGTCAGCATTGTTATGGTCACAAATCCAAAACACAGCACCATACCAGCTGCTATGAAGAAAATTAACTCCATGTCAAACAGACCCAGTACACACACCTACACATCCGCTTTTACAAAGAAACCCTGAAGTGCCCAGCACATCATGTCACAGCTTTTAGTGCTTGCTTGTGTATTTTAAAAAAAAAACTACATTGTGGAAAAAAGCTTAATGAATGAAAAAGAAAGTTAATCTTTCCTCTCTAAGGCTATTTCAGAAGACTTATTTCAAAATGCAGTGAGAGAAAGTTTAATGAGAGTAAATTAAAGACATGCTTATGAGTCTGTGAGTATGTTTCTGGGGAGGACAGTAAAGGGTAATGATTTGATGGTGCTAAAAATTAAGACTGGAAGCTAAACAATGGATTCAGAAATTAAGAGCTCCTTATGCTACAATCATGATTCAACATCTGGTAGTCCTGTGCTTATATCTAGTCTGGGTGGATTTGGGGAACTCTGCACTGTTTCAGGAAAGACATAAATCTTTAAGAATGCACAGGATCCCTGAGCCATAGGAGAAACTCTCTTGCTTTTGCTCTTTTCCTCCTTCTGCTCTCTTTCGTTCTGATAGTTATACTTTCCCCTCACTTATTTTTTCCACTGGTTCTGTTTGTGTAAGGGTAGATGAAAAGGTCTGGTTGTCAATATTCTGTAGCTGCTGCTGTTAAGAGACAGAAAGCAGAAAGGACAGAAATACCTAGGCAGAAAACAGGAGCACCAGAGATAAAAAAAAAAAAAAAAAAAAAAAAAAAGGACAAGATTAATGGGTATCTGGTAACAGCACTGTCTGAAAAGTAAAATCAACTTGTAATATCATGAGTCAACAGAAACACATCATCAAAGCCATTACCACTCTCATGGAATCATATAAATCTCCACTGAAAAAAAAAATCTAAATCGTATAAAAATTCAGAAGAGAAAATTGTCTTCATTAATAAATTAGAAATAAAACCCTAAAGTATTTTTCCCATTTCTCTGACAAAGAGAAATCTTAACAGAATCAAAATTTTACTCTCATTCAGAGCAGAATGCGACTCAAAGAAGAGTAGGTGAAAATATGACGAGGAGACATGGTAATCATAGCAGTCAATTTCTTTGTGATTTTTAAGATAGCCCATAGGTTATACAAGTAAAACTAATAATGACAAGGTCTTGCAGGCAAAACTAATTCAAACGTGCATAATTTAAGCATTACAAAGAGGCATAACACTTGTTTCTATTTTAACTTTCTCAAAAATATCCAACAGCTTCTGGTTTGAATGTACAAAGAATGAAGACCTGCTTCATCGTAGAATCAGAGAATCACATACATAGAATCAGCCATGTCACACCCTGTAGGCTTTAGAAAGAGAAAGCAATTGGTTGCCAGACGTGAAAGAAGTAGGAAAAAAAGGAAGCTAAAATACCTTTTACAATCATTTTTTTTCTTGTTTGACACCATAAATGCTAAGCTACATTACTCACAGCTGCAGAGTTTGCATGGTAGGATATTAGGACATAATGAAGAGGTTTCAGTGGCTGTAAGCATGAATTTTTTCTTGGAAGCATATGGAAATAATTTTATAACTTTTTTTTGATCGAAAGGATTTTATTTCTGAATTGGTAAGAATTGTACTTTCTACTTTTCATTTTCTGAAGCTTTCAATTTTAGCTTCATTTTGTGGCAGCTTTTCATCTAAAGGTTGTATTAATATTTTCTAATAGCCTGCATGAGCAATGAAGTTTTCACCCGTGGACACTAAAATCTAAACTTTTGTGTTTCAGAACCTAAATAATACTGGATTGACACCTAAAGACTAAATATAACTCACCAAAATCTTTATTTCCATTAGCATGCTGGCTTTTTCTGTCATTTTAGGAGCTCATATTACATAAGATTTATGCATCATGTTAAAAAGGAAAACTAAGTCAGTTTTGATTTACTGTTACAAATCAGTAACGCTATTACAACACCTCCTATATTTTATTCTCCAATTAACTTATGAATATTAAGTTTTACACAACGGTCACAGTTTAGCCCACCCCTCCAGGCTTGGTTGGCAGCTAAACTTAGGCAGTTGTGGTATCAGTTTACACACACCACACACATAAACAGAGAGGGAAAGGGGAAAACAGGGAAGGGAAATGAAAGAAAGAGACTTTTGGTTTGGAAAATAAAATAGCTCTAATGAAACAATAATAATAAAATAAAATAAAAATAAGAATCTAATAAGTTATATAGACAAATAGACAAAAATCTGTGCAATAGTCAATACTGACAATATTCAAGAAGCATTAGGACAATGCCCTAAGACACACGGTGTGAATTTTGGGGTTGTCCTACACAGGGACAGGAATTGGACTTGACGATCCTTGCAAGTCCCTTCCAACTCAGGACATTCTATGGTTCTATGAAACAGAACCCCTCAACGACTATACCTCACCTGACGCTGCACTGCAGGCATGTTGAAAGCTCCGGGCTGGACTCAGTGACAGATGGGGGCTGGATTGAGGAACTGGATTCAGGAATGCACTGATTTGGGATTGAGGGCAGAAGACTGGACAAGATCCTTATTGGATGCCAGCGATCAAAAGAAGAGGGTTTAACCCTCAAAATCCCTCAGTTTTATATTGATTATGATATATCTGGAAAGGAATGCTCTGTTGTGCAGTTTTGGGTCACCTATTCTGTCTGCTCATCCCTGCAGGTGCAATGGTTTTTCTGCATACCAGTGCCCTGTTACTTTGGTGATAACAACAAATATTAGGTGCTATCACTTCAAGAGATAGACACTTTCTGAAAAACATGTCATTAACTTTCAGAAACTGAAGCTGCTTAGACGAGGCTTAGCTGAAAAGTTAGAAAATTGTTTCTGCTTTAGCTCAAACCAGATCAACAACAAAACAAATGGATGACAAAGGAATAGCAAAGGAAATTCTAAATATATTATACAGAATACATAACTACAAAAGCAAATAAAGCGTAATATAAATTATTCTAAATGAAACTAGGGCTATTTTTCCTAACTGGAATGTGTGAAAGTATGGCTGAATCTGGTACTCTGACCTCCCTAATAGATAAACTGTTATACATTTAATAAAAACTTATATTCAAATAAAAATCAGTTATAAAGAGTGTTTTATTGGTGGTTGGAAAATGTCACTATCTAAGCAGCTGAGTCTCCTGAGTTAAATTAATTGACAAGATGAATTTTGATAATTATAGTCTCTTTCAGAGATACTAAGATACATTTCATGCACCTGAATTTGCTCTGGTTTTTTTATTTCAATCCTCTTTCATCTGAATTTCAGAAACCAAACAGGACCAGAAAGATCAAGCAAATAATTCTGATCTTCAGGTAATGAATAAACACAAACACAAGAAGAGATCTAGAATTCTAAAATCATGGGAAATTTTCACCAACAGCAGGTTCCTTTTACCAAGAAAGCAAATACCATTAAACAGAGGTTCCTTTTTAAAAAAAACAACATTTGATTTCCAACATCATAATGAAATCTAGTTATGTCGAAGACATATCATAAAATGTTACAATGTTATTCTGTTCTCCTCCTTAACTTCAACCAGCATTTATAGTGTTCTTGTACCTCCTGTCCTAAAACCCAAATTCTGGCTCTAATCATATACCATATTTGACTTTTGTATATGTTGCATAATAAAAAAATTATTTATTAAGTTTCAATAGCTTTTAAACACTGTTGTCTTGCTACTGAATTATACTCCAGCTTCCATCATAAGCAACAGGGCACAAATTTCTAGGAAGCAGGAATCAACAAAGGAAAAAATCTTTAATAGAACAAAAGGTAAGGACTACAATTCTAAGTAAATATATATTAAACTATGCAACTAAATGTGCACAGAGTATATTTGCCTGGCTAGGGCAAAGAGGTAATGTCTTAATACAATGTCAACTGAAAGTCAACATATCGTAGTAATCACTAAACAGCAAGAGTTCACTGTACTTTATAAAAAATAATTTAGAAGTTTAAGAATTTTAAAAGTGGCAAAAGTCTTAATGTAAGCTTCCCTTGACTTAAGTACTAAACTATGATAAAATCCTCTAATTTGAAACACTTTGAATCTAAAATCCATCCACTGCAAGTTGTCAACAGATGTTTCACAAGAATTCAGATCTTCTAACTTCAGATAGCTCAATGTTTAGCTCATGTGATCTACTGCATTTGTAGACAGAAAAAACGAAGCACTGCACTATATGAGTCCCTTCAAAATTTTTTTCTCTCATTTCTAAAATCTTCCTCAACAAATAGGTAGCCCCCTGGTTTTAGAACATTTGATTTCATACACTTTCAAGTATTCTTCTGTTAGAAAGCAAGCTGGTTTTATTTTAGTTTTATGTGAGAAAATGTAGGGGACAAATTCCTGAACTGGCATTTACAATTCATCATTCTGAATAAGACTTTCAGTTTTTTAGCCTTTACTGAAGAAGTGGAACTTCTGCAGTCTAGGCTATTTTGCAATCAAACAGTTTTCTAAACATCCTGGTGTGTGTTTTTAGCTGTTTGTTATTAACCATTTAACAGATTTCTTTGCATAGAACTATCTTTCTTGAATATTATTAAGTTGTGGCTTTAATTTTCAGCAAAGCCAGTAGAGTAGACAAAAATGCCTTGATGTGGTCGCAGCTGTTTTCTGTTAGAAACCCCCCTTTTTTGTTTTTTGGTCATGTCAGCTCTTATTTTTCCAAGAAATAAATACAGTGTAGCAGAAGAGTATCAGAGTATCTTCTTATATTCATTTTAAAACTTTGCAAAAATTTATCCTTTAAGATCTTAAGAATACTTACAGGTCTATAATGTTTGGGGGGAACAGAATATACTTAGTAATACAACTAAGGACATAGAGATTTGTTTCTTGATAATATAAGAAACTTCACTGCAACTGCTAAAACACCAAAAAAACTAACAAAATGCCTCCATCCAATAAGAAGAAAAAAAGGAAAAAGGGGAATCCACAAACACATTATCTAGATAACTTATGTAGTTAGGTGTAGATTAGTCACACTAAAACGAACAAGGAGCAGTACACCACAAAGAGTCAGCAAAAGCAACTATAGGCAGAAGCTTAAAAAAGAACAGAATAATAGTTTATGTATTCTAGGAGTTCAGATCATATTTCCTGACAAGTATATTTTAAAGTGAATCTTATTAATTCGCCCTGTGTATCAACAGCAACATGTACCTCTGAATACCAACTTCTATACAACTTAAAAGGTCCAACACAAAAAAACTGAGACAGTACCTGTAACTCTTTTTATTTAACAAATTCAGAAAATCGGTTATGATCACCTTCAAAGCAGTTCCCTTCTGAGCTGACACACAGCTACATACGATGCTGCCAACATTGAAAGAAATTCCACAGAACATTTCTGAAAGGCTGTTGAGGATCTCCATAATTTTTGCTATCACAACTTCTACTGACAAAAACTGGGTTCCTTTGAGCACTGACCTGATCTCTGCAAAGAGGCAGAAATTGCAGTGAGCCAGGTCTGTCAAATGAGGTGGGTGTTCAAGCACAGTGATGTTGTTATTAGCTAAAAATTGCCTCACAGACAAAACATTGTGGGCTGGCACATACGGACATTTTCCAACTGAGGGTAAGAAAATGTCTTTGAACATGCATCCACTCACACAGAGTGAAGCAATTGAGTAGAGCCTTGTCTCACTGTGTGAAGTTAGAACATGTCCTATAACCATCTCTTTGTCTCTTCCCTCCCACTCTTGGTTCCCAAGCCATAGGGTTAGTCTGGAGTTTTTTGTGTCACAGTCCGTATATATATTTGGTATTTGGTAAACCTGACCAGCAATGCACATTTTGGAGATAGAAATATTCCCTCCCAGTAGTGGAAGCATGTTATGAAGTTCTGCTGTACATGGAATAACAAGATACAGAAACCTGCGATATTCTCTAATAAAGTAATACATGTAGTATACAATGCCAGTTAGTCACGTTAAGGAAAATAGCACGCCATTTCTTTTACAAATGTGGTTTTCTTACGGAGTTTTTGACTCTACACTAATGATGATAGCATTCCTCTCTCTACTTCATATTCACACCACCTAAATCAAGAGCCCCAGCCAAGTACTAAAGTTCACTGTTGCTCCCCAGGGTCCACACAGGCAGCAGTGAGACACTGGCACTTCAGATAGTAATTCAGCCCAGCTAAAACCTAAAGATAAGAACACTTAAGACTTTGGTTACAAATCACTGTTTTAAAACTGAAACCTTTCTTACAACACAATTCAAATGAGACTAAGCAGAAAAAGAATAAATGGTAAGAAGAGGAGCTCAATATTACAACAGAAATCTGGTAAATCAGACCTGAAATTTCAGAAACTTATTTCTGAGAAATATGTTGAATTACAGAATTACAAAGACACCTAGTTTTAAATAACATGACTCATAATATATTACAGTGCCTTAGCTTTCATTGTCTTGTTTTTGCAGTTCATCCCCCAAGCTCAATAAAAGTATGAACAGTATTGCCATGCACACAAACACTAAGAGCTAGCTTACCTATGCAAAAATACCAGGTCGAATACATCTGAAACTGTAGGTTTTTTTCCTGTTTTGATCTTTTAAGTGTTACAGTTTTTAAGAAAGGCTTGGGTTTGTTTCTTTTTTAATAGGAGCAAAGATTCTAGTGCACACAGCACTGCAAAAATCTAGGGGTTTAACAATACCAAAAATTACACAACTTGTAGGAAAAATAAAGAGAAGTTAGCAATATTTGTAGTTATGTGAATTGCAGATATGGAATCCTACCTAACAATTGCAGGTCTACTAAGTCCCTTGGAAAAAAAGTAAAAAAACCAAGTTCCCATTTACTGCTTACAAATGTTTCTGGCCCCTTCAACTCTCAGCGTGAATAATCACAGTCACTGAGGAACATTCCATCTAAAACGTATGAAAATGTCATTGCCTTACAGAGAAAATTCACTGTACATGAATACAGACAAATGAGTAAGGGTAGGGACAGTTTTGCCACATCTCAGTCTCTGCTAATGAGAGGTCAGAGAAAAAAATGATAAGAATTTTTTTTTCTTTTTGTGTTTGGTGGGGCTTGTCACCACAGGGAAAGTGCAAAGTTTCTAAAGGGAATGCTGCATCACAGCTATGCTTATCAATGTGGGCATTTTATTGATTGCTGAAAAAAACACATTTTTTTAAAAAGAAAGCAAATAATGAAGAATCTTTTTCTCTTCTAAAGAATGGAAGAGTATTTTGAAATGAGGCACCTGCATTAGCTCTTCTATTTCCACTCAAAATGGAAAATCAGAAGCCTTTAGGAAGGATGTGATGAACAATACTGCCCCAGGGAAAACATTTGATTTGGAGTTTAAAGCCTGCCTGCACCTGTTCTTGATTTTGAGGGAGGGGAACGTATCATTTCAGTAAATAGGAGAACAGGAATTAAACCTTAAAATATTCATATATACATTACCAGAAAATTTACATTTACTGTGTAACAATAGGAAAACCTAAGACTGAGATAAAGCAAGTTACTATTAGAACCATTACTTGGCGTTTGACAGCTGTTTTTAAAAAAAAATAGAAATCCAAATGATAATACTATTCTTTTTTTGCCTAACTACAAAGTTCACTCTTCAATAGGCCTAGTTGTTAAAGCAAACCTTAGTTTTGATCATGTATTAAAACCCTTACAGTTTTTTCTCAGACTTGTCTAATGCATATAGTAAATGGGCAACAGCACCATTGAGCATACTCCTGGCATGATAAATTTTCTCTATTACTATAACTAAAATCCATGTATTTTACCTCCTTGCCAAACTAGAAACAATATAAGCATTATAGGACTGTGTAGAAAAGCCAATCTCCTTCATTTTTTTCTGGATGGATGAGGAAAAACTTACTCTGTGCCACAAAATTCATGATACTTTTTAACTCTCTAGGTCTCAGAAATAAAAAGCCCTTTCAGTGCCTTCTGTTGTTCTTTTTCTCATTCACAGATCCTTTCTCAGGTCCCAGAACCTGAATCTAGAAAAAGTATCTAGAAAAAGCATGCATTTGAAATTTTGCAGTTACTTACTGTTACTATTCTGGTTAGTGTAATCAGAAGTATAGGTCTATGTATCCCCATACAGAAAAAAGCACAAAAGCTTTATTCACTTTACAGATACAGTAGATTAACTGAAAGCTATGGGCCAATGGGTACATAACCCAATGTTGTAGCACACATTTCCTTCCCCCCACTTACACATTTTCTGGTAATCTCAAACCAGGTAAAGAAAGAGATGGCTGCATGTTTGTAACTAGAAGCACTCTGTTTGTAACACAAACGCACCTGGCAGGCTCCTGTACTTACTCCTCATCACCAAAGAGAATGGCACAAGCCAAGTGACAAATGTACAGATAGGCCAAACAGTGTAGACTAAGGATAAGTATATGAGCTTTCCTGCATCAGGGACAAAAAAATAATTATGCTCCTGTAGAAATGTAAAGGCTTTATAATAAAAAAACATTTACAGTTTTAAAAATAATGTCTTGATGATACAGGAATATTTCAATGTTTGAATTTTTCACCCATTTTCTGCTGAACATTCCCATATATATAATATAAGGCAAAACAGCTGTGTCAACACTGATTACAGGAAAATTTACTTTCAGGTAAATTAATACAATTCTAGAAACAACAAATAAATTACTAAGATGTAAAATGGTGCAGCTGTATGTAGCTCACAAAAAAATAACATTTTGCAATTTGAAATGTGTATTTACTACACGTATAGCTAAAATAATTTCTTTAATTAAGACAGGGACAACTCCATTTATACTCAGTTACACCATTGCACAAAAAAGAAAAAAATGTCTTAATATCTCCCCTAGTAAAAGACACGAAAGCACCAAAACCTCATGCTTTTCAAAAGAAAGCTATGTAAATGCATCATGCATTTCGGATATCGGTGACTCTACTGGAGCTGGAGTCTGTCTTTTGCCTGTGAAGTCAAAGTTCACACGTCACTCATAAGATCTGAAAGATTAATTTACAAAAAGTCTGTATGCTCACATTACAACGTCAATGGCTTCAACACAAAGCACTGTGCATCACAGTTGCTTGGAACTTTCTTTACCACACACTGGAATGTTTTTGCCCAGTTGCTTTGGTAAAAAAAACAATCAAAGTTCACAGCTGTGTTTCTGATGAATTAAGGATGACACTTGGTTTTAGAGGACGCTACACTACCCTCAGTTATGCAGAATCACAGCTACAGAATCAATAGGCAGTGACACAGACAAGTGTTTTGTGTGCATCTTCCAGGCAGGTAGCAGCAAGCTACTCACTCACTCTTCTAATTCAGATAGAGAGTTCCTGTTGAAAAACACCAAGAAAAGAACATATCATATTTTTTTAAACAAAGAGTAGAAGAGAGGATGATAATTAGAAGTCATATCTTCTTTAATTGAGGATGTTCGCTGCTTAGGTTACCAAGCTTTTCCACAAAGTTTATCAGTGTTTCAGACTTTCAAAGGAGTTTCAGGATGGGCAAATTATTCAAGTTAAATGTACCAAGGATCTGATTGAAACACAATTCATATATCACGCTAAGACTAGTATAACAGATATTCATGGAGAGATACACATCTCTGAAAATGTAGTTAGTAGCACTTTCTAGTATTACTACACTGCATAAGATGCAATAAGAGCATACTAGAAGACAGGGAACTTCTAAGTATCTGGGGGTTTTATGCTAATGATAATGAAAGCATACATAAGTTTTTAATCTGCTGTTGTTACAGACATAAAAATAAATACCAAGATTGGCTACAGTTGTAGTCTGGAAGGATGATGCAATTACATGTGTATATACCAGCCTGGCTGGTACAATTTGAGAGTCATGTCTAACTGCTAAAATAAATAAATTTTAATTAAGACAGACACTTCATGGTTCTGAGCCACACAGTGATATTCTATCCTTTTCAGAGACATCAGAAATCCATTCCTTCTGGAATTTTAAGAATGAATTGTTGTGGATCTTGCTGGTCTGCCTTGCAGCAGAGACAATCAACTTGTTCTCGCCCTGTGGAATCCATTCACATGTGTCTTCCTTCCATTATGGTACTAAGCACCACTCGATACAGGAAGTCTCTTAATGCACCTCATGCATCTTATGCAGTCAATGTTTTACTTTACACATTACTGGAAGTATATTCCTTACATGGGTCATTCATCTGCAGTTTCACGTGAGCCAGTTTAATATTGGCTAGTGGGAGCAATAGGCTGTTAAGTCCCCATAGTAAGAAGCCATAAAATAGAGTAAGGAATGAATAACCTGAGGAAGGACATTGCACAGGCATTTTCATATTTTATTCTAAAGTCACTCTTGGGAAAGGGGATTAAGGCAATTCAGTCTCCCTACTCAGACCTGGCTAGGCTAAGCACTAGGTCATAGCATCTTGCACCTTTTTAGCCATGCCCTCTTTGGCTTGCCTTTTCTCACACAATAGAGCCCAGTTTCAATGACAGCCATGATCAGTATTGCACTGAATCTGCTCTATAGCTCACTGAGGATGGATGATTTTTCTCTTAGAAGGCCACAGGTGTAGTTTGAAACAGCATACTTACTAAGAACTAAATTAATTTCCACCATTGCTAGGCAAACATTTGAACTATCAGATATATGGAGTAAAATTAGAAGAGCTCTTCCCTGTTTGAAAACAGCAAACCTGCTCCAGCATGGGGTCCTCTCTCCATGGGTCCACAAGTTCTGCCAGGAGCAGGGGCAGAGCCTGCCTCACTGTGGTCTTCATCAGGGCTGCACAGGAATTTCTGAGTGGTGACTTGAGCACCTCCTCCCTCTCCTTCTTCACTGACCTCAACGTCTGCAGAGCTGTTGTTCTCACATATTCTCACTCCTCTCTCCAGGTGCAGTTGCTGGTTGTGCAGCAACATCTTCCCCTTCTTAAATATGTAGCACCAAAGTTGCTATCACCATTGTTGATTGGCTTAGCCTTGGCCAGTGGTGAGTCCGTCTTGGAGCTGGCTGGCATTGGCTCTATTGGACATGGGGGACACTTCTAGCACCTGCTCACAGAAGCCACCCCCTGTAGTTCCCTCGCTACCAAAACCTTGCCGCACAAACCCAACATACTAAGGTGGCATGGCAGAGAGTTAGCTGAGTGGCTTTGCCCACATTTCTGTCTCTCTCATGATGTTCCTAGGGCCTACTTTGTAGAAATTCACTTCTTTCTTTTTTTTTTTTTTTTAAAAATGTCACACTAATGAAAAGGGATCAGTGATTTCAGTCTCTTTAACCTGCCTGATTTATATCTACATACATGGAGTTGGGGTGAGGGTATGCAAGTATATATGCATATACACACCATGTATGCTAGTGAATTCATTTCATCACTTACTGGCTTATTCAGAAACCCAGAAGTATCAGGATGGGCACAGGAAAAAGCTGCAAATGAAAACAGTATAAAATAATAAAGCATTAAGAATAAGTTAGTAATTGAAGGGGATGGCTGTAGTGCAAATTCCTATTCTCCATTTTTAAGTGGTCGATTTAAAAAACCCCAATATTTGGCTCTAGGACACACAGAGAAAATTTGGATCACTGTATGTCCCAAAACCACAAAACAGACCCATATGTTCATGAAATGAACCATATGGAAAAAATCCATCTTTTAAAAATATCCAGGAATAATAATAAGACCCGTCAAAGAATTCTAATAATTTCTGTAATGAGGAACTTCAGATTTATTTTTCTCATGGCAGCAGAAAAAAGTTCATACTGAAAAGTCCAAAAGGTTACCCTGAGGTGTTTGAGGGGGAATGAGTAAAGGATATTTGTTAATACAACAAATATAACGAGATAATAATATAACTAAAAGGACAGTTTCCCTTCTCCAAATGATGCCTCTTCATTTCTGATGAGCAGTACTTGGTTGAGAGTTGAACCAGGAGTGAATCTTCTGGCCAGACCCAAGGGCCATGTGCTCTATTGCCTAAGTAAAAAGGGGCATACTTTTACATAAGTAAAAAGGAACACAGGGGAAAAAGAATTGCCCTGCTTCAAACATTTACATCTGGTTATAGCTACAGTATAAAACCATGTCTGTCTGGGACAAGAACAGGTTGAGTGTCAGGGAACTAATGATCCATCTCATTCAATGTCTTGTTCTAACACAAAAGTGAACTTAATCCTAAATTTAAAACACATCTGTGGCTATTCTGAAGCTGTTGCAAATGAAACAAAAGGGGCTTAACCAGCTAAACTTCATTTGCCACTAAAAATTCTATATACAGTTTGTATCATTCATAAAATAAAGACCAAAGATACTGTACATGTAAGAGGGTATGTTTACCACCCAATTTCTATTCCTGACTTTTCTGCTGAAGTCCTTCTGTCCAGCCATTTACTGTATCTCAATGTATCTGACTACAAAAAGCTCCCTATGCATGCCTTTAAAGACTTTTCCTCCTTTCTTGATAAACATTAAGAATACTGGGTTTGACTGTTTTCATTCAGCATGAAAGAGTCAGCGAGTATAGTATGTCTCTCCAGCTGTCTGATAAAATTAAAAAAATAGAGAAATAAAAAATAATTTGTTTCAAATAAACTATTGTAAGTAGATACCAAATACTTAGTCAGATTTCTACAAATATATGAAAACATTTTTGTCAGATATAGAAACACAGAATCACAGCATAGTTGAGACTGGAAGGGACTTCTAGAAATCACCTAGTCCAAACACCCTGCTCAAAGCAGAGTAGGTTGTTCATGGCTGTTTCCAGTCACTCTCCTTAAGGATGGAGACTCCACAACTTCTTTAACCACATGATCCAGCGTTCAACCACTCCCATCAGTTTGGAGGGGTTTTATCCTCCTATGTTTAAAATAATGTCTTGTATTTCAATTTGTACCTATCTCTTTTTATCTGCAGGAAAAGATATGAAAATAATGCTTGTGAAGCATGATTTGTGAGCTAGTTTCCACCAAGTGCATCCTGATTCAAGTCAAACTACAATAAACTTGAAATACTTACGAAAGAGTGTCTGAAAAAAATTCACACAATGCCAGGAACTTAATACTCTTAACCAACACAAGATTTTAAAGCTGTTTCTTAAAAAACTAAAACAATGTGTGCCACCATCAATAAGCACAAGGAAGACTATCTCATATTTCATCTTCTAACATCAAGTTAATTAATTTCCCTTTGACAATCTTAGTAAATCATCATAACAGTTTAACAACACATTGTTCACAAACATTTGCATCCTTTTCTGGGCTTGCTATATTTACTATTTGTTTGACTGCTCTAAAAACCCAAAATAATCAGCCAGGGTTTTTTTTAAGCTTTGTTGGGTTACATAAGATGGCTAGCAAAACAAAGCTTAAAAAAAACCCAGACAGACATCTTAAGCTGTAAGTACACAAAAGAATGGATGAAATTCACCTTAGTTCTACATTGCAATTTGTTTTTAAGTTAAACATTTAGCAAGAACATTTTAGTACAAAACTGCTCTGTGTCAAATACATCAAATGCACATGCAAGTCTGAAGTTGTATCAGTGGCTGGAATGCCACCCAATAGGATGGCTGCTGTTTGTCAAGCCACATGCAAACTATCTTGAAAACATCTGTTAGCAGGAAAACCATGCAACAGAGAATTCAACCCGGGGAGCTATTATGGATCTTCCAGTGTTTGCAGTCCATAGTGTGAATCCATGGTAATGACAGTTCCATTATCAGTATTAGGACAGCCGCTGTAGTCATACTTCTGGACTCTCTAGTGATACAATACTCATATTCTTCATGGTGCATTAACTCACACAGAAATTGCATACTTCTGCTTTATTTCACAGCCTTCTCAGGACAATGAGTCCTCTCTGCCAGCCTGGCTGGTAGCTACTCTCAAAGACTTTTGCTATTTCCAGTCTCTCAGTAACCAATCTTGTAGTAATTTTGACTATTAATATTTCTAAAACCTCTCCATGCAGTAATTTAAGTTTTATGAGGTCCATCAAACAGATAATTTGAAAACACTCTGTCTACGTACAGAATCTACACTGGGGTTTTTTTAGTTATAGATAGAGCTGCCAGTCCATTGATACCAGAAATAGTAAGGTTAGCACTTGCAGACAGTTTTCACAAATGTTGTCCTTGGCATGGCAAAGAGATCTTTACTGAATGGTGGGCTTTGGTCATCCTTTTATTACAAGGAATTGGTAACATACATGTTTCTTTCCTTGACATTCCTTGCTCATCTTAGCCCATATGAGCCCTAGCCTTTTTGGAACTATTTCTCTAATGAAACAAAAACCTGATGGTTTTGTTTTATATTCACCCTTACTACCTTATTAATGCAATATTATTGGGTTTTTTACATGCTTAATATGTTTGAAGTCAACAAGTGAGTCCCAATCCTCCCTTTGCAATTGGATTACCTTCACTTGTGACCTTTCCATTTTCAAATGAGTTTGAAAGTTACAGGGGGTGGGAGGGTGGTTGTTTTTTAAAAAGCTTTCCTTTCAATCCTTACTCCCCTGAGAGCTTTAGTTCTGTTAGTTCTCAGAGTCTGCTTCTTGACATCCACTGTTTCTACTTTGTTTTCTTTGCTAAACATTGTGAGTACCGTCATTTCACTGTCACATCAATCAAGTTGTCTTTCACTTACCCATTTCTAGATTGTTTCTCACTATTTAAAACTGTGTCCATAGAAACTTCCTAGCAAGTTGCTTTCTTTTTTTCCTTATCAAGAAAGAAAAAAAGCACTGTGACAGTACCTAAAGAAAAAATCAATGACATCAGTGAATCCTTGTTCAACTTACCCTATTATACCTTTCTCAAAGGATATATGGGTAACTAAAAATCTCTTTACACCATCAAATTCTAGATTGTTTCCCTAACTTGTCAGAAAATGCTGCATCCATTTATTCATCTTCTGTGGTGGTCTGCTTATTTTTACTTTATCTTATTTTTACTTTATCTTATTTTTCCTTTAGAGTTTACTAGCTCATTCAATAACTCTAAGTTCCTCTAAATTTTCAGTATATATGCTTTTTCCTTCTAAGTCTTTGGCCTGTCTTTAAAAAGGTAGTACCCTGTTATAGTAATATTCTACTCATACAAGTTCTCACTAAATCACATCAATTCTGTCACATACCTTCAGCGTATATTAAGACTTCCACTTACATGATTTATTCACGATTTATACACTTACCTAACATCCACCTACTTGCTCCTGCACACTTCTACCCAACAGTTCTTAAGATACATATCCACTCTAGTTTCTAGACCAATCCCCAAGCTGCCATTGCTGTGTAACTGTGGACTTTTATCGCTCATTCTGCCCCTCGTTACTTATATATAGCTTGTGTAAAATCACCCTGTGACCAAATATCAAATTCAGTCTTAGCAACAGCAAACAATATAGAAAGCACAGAGCAGGGGTCATCTGATGACTCTCAACAGCCTTTCAGGAATACCTCACATTAAGAATCCCAGAAAGAAGGAGATCATCTGCCAGACAAGTACTTTAGGCTTCTCTCACAATGGAACCATTAACCACTACTACCTTTTGGTGCCTCTGCATTGCATATCCAAGATCCTCACTCACACTATTTGCAGAGGTATAAAATCCTCTTTCTCAAACTTTTCAACTTCAGTTCCTGGCTGGATAGCAAATCTATTCTTAATTCAACAGCTGGTTGATAGAGAATACAATCTGCCTTCTGATGAGATCAGAAATTGCAGTGGCTAATTTCTCCTGTTAATGCTAATGCTAATTTTCTAACCACTTGCAATCCTTGTTCTTTGAATATACTGTGCCACTGGATGTACTTATGAATATACTGTAACCGAATTCCCCTTGTAAGTCTCTCACTAATTAGTAGGAATATAGAAGAAGAAATCAGAATTAGTATTTTAACAAGTGTACCCTTTTGTCATGTTCAAGATGACTTAAAGTTTGGTAGTTTATTTTTAACTTATTTTTAGAACATTAGCCACATTTTGGCTTTTTTTGTGCTAACATTCATGTCACCTATTACTAAAAAGAAAGATGCCAACATGGTTAGAAAGAATAGATGGCTGAAGTGACAGTAAATTATACTGGTATTTTTTTTCCTTAAGGAAGTTAAAGATGGATATCACAAACCTGAGGGTATCTTCAGAGGGAACATTCAGATTCAAAGATTTAATAACATTTAGCGTGAATACATCACAAAAGAAGCATACCACCTATGTGATCCTGCGTGCCATAAGCAGAATCAGTTTCAGCTCAGAATTCCTAGAAGAAAGATCTGATTAACTCCTAGTCCATAAGTCATATGACTTTATGAATAACTAATGGATCTTTGTCCCACAGAAGCACATAGAGGTTCTATAGTATGGCCAGCCTTATTTGGAATGAGATCTACATATGGGGTTTTTAACAACTGTGCTAGAGATCCCTTGGCACTTTAAGCATACAGGTTTTAGGTTTACCACCTAAAAAAACCCCAAATTCTATTTAAATTCTTCCCATATTTTTCACTGGAAAAGATATTTGCCCTCATTTCCTGCAACAAAGCTGTTGCTGTGCTCTATTAAAATAACTGTGCTATAACTCCACTAACATCTGTGAAGGGTTACATTTAGAGGCTGTTTTGGTGTTTTGTTAAATGCATTAAGAGACAGTAAAAGTCATTTTAAAGTGCCTAGCATTAAGCCGAAGCAAAACAGAGGTCAGTAAGGGTATAGAAGAGTTAATATATAAAACTATTGATAAACATATGAATGCAGTAATGTGAGGAAAGCCACTCCTGTCCAACTCTCATGTGCTCGATATGTTTTCACCTTCACAAGGTCCTAGGCTGACAACCACTAGCAGGGCAACTAGCAGGTTTGATTTGTGTTTAAATAAGGTAAGATGGATTGTAATTGGAGAATACCCAATACAGGTTTTAAATGCCTCTACAATCCTTTACTTTTTTTAAAAAAAAGAACACTTGCAGAGCCTTGCAGCATTAGTCAGCAACTACTTACTGACAGATAAATGGGGAAGCATTCAAATATGAAGCTTTTTCTTTGTAAAACTCAAAATTAAGTACTACAGAGGACTAACAACTTGTAATTACAAATTCCCTTAATTTAGGATGTAGAAATTTAGAAAAACAGGAATTATTTCTGGGAGAAAGGCAATGACTGCATGTGAAGTATTCCCAGTTTACAGTGCACATGCTGAAATGCAGCAATACATTTCCTACTGAGGGCAAAAACAAGGAAATTCGCCCAGCGTTGGAGATGCAAATATCTATGAAGTAGAAAGCAACATAAATGGTCATAGGCAATTAGGTAATCATATGCAGAGAATTTAACAATTATTGTATATGAATCTGATGTTAAAATTACTTTCATATCAAATTAAATTTCCAAATAAGTAGGTAAAGAAATTAAGTTTCTTTTCAGAAGTAAGTTGAAGAACATCAAATGCTAGTCATTCAATGGATTTTAAAACTACTCCTTTATTCATATTTAGATGATGTAAACACATGGAGCACTGAATACTCCAAAAGGCAAATCCAAGACAATTGTGGAAGCGATTGTTCATTTGGCATTAATTTCATGTTGGCATTTTATATATACTAAGACTCCTCTTGCTTCTAGTTTTAGCTTTGCCATATTACAGGAGCTCTCAATTTGACCTCATCTTCATCTAGCTAGCAGACGTACCCTCAGTTACTCCTCAGGATATCCAGAACCATCTTTCTTCTTTGCTCTTGCAGAAATGAAAGTTATGACCAGGTTACTCAGGTTTTTATCCAGTTGGGTCCTGAAAACTTCCAAGGATTTACATAGAATCATAGAAAAAACAGGTTGGAAGAGACCCACCAGATCACCGAGTCCAACCATTCCTATCAAACACTAAATCATTCCCCTTAGCATCTCGTCCACCTATGCCTTAAACACCTCCAGGGAAGGTGACTCAACCACCTCCCTGGGCAGTCTGTTCCAGTGCCCAATGACCCTTTCTGTAAAGAATTTTTTCCTAATGTCCAGCCTAAACCTCCCCTGGCAGAGCTTGAGGCCATTCCCTCTTGTCCTGTCCCCTGTCACTTGGGAGAAGAGGCCAACTCCCTCCTCTCCACAACCTCCTTTCAGGTAGTTATAGAGAGCAATGAGGTCTCCCCTCAGCCTCCTCTTCTCAAGGCTAAACAACCCCAGCTCTCTCAGCCGCTCCTCATAAGGCCTGTTCTCCAGCCCCTTCACCAGCTTGATTGCTCTTCTCTGGACTTGCTCCAGAGCCTCAACATCCTTCTTGTGGTGAGGGGCCCAGAACTGAACACAGGATTCGAGGAGTGGTCTCACCAGTGCCGAGTACAGAGGGAGAATAACCTCCCTGGACCTGCTGGTCACGCCATTTCTGATACAAGCCAAGATGCCATTGGCCTTCTTGGCCACCTGGGCACACTGCTGGCTCATGTTCAGTCGGCTGTCAACCAACACACCCAGGTCCCTCTCCTCCAGGCAGCTTTCTAGACAGACTTCTCCTAGTCTGTAGCCCTGCACAGGGTTGTTGTGCCCCAAGTGCAGGAACCGGCATTTGGCCTTGTTAAACCTCATGCCATTGGATTCTGCCCAGCAGTCCAGCCTGTTCAGATCCCTTTGCAGAGCCTCCCTACCCTCCAGCAGAGCGACACTTCCACCCAGCTTAGCGTCGTCCGCAAACTTGCTAAGGGTGCACCCGATGCCTTCATCCAGGTCATTGATAAAGACATTGAACAGGGCTGGACCCAGCACTGAGCCCTGGGGAACCCCACTTGTCACTGGCCTCCAGCTGGATTTCACACCATTTACCACCACTCTCTGGGCCTGGCCATCCAACCAGTTTTCCACCCAGGAGAGTGTGCGCCTGTCCAGCCCAGAGGCTGACAGTTTCTCAAGCAGAACGCTGTGAGAAACTGTGTCAAAGGCTTTACTGATGTCCAGGAAGACCACATCCACAGCCTTCCCCTCATCCAGCAGCCGAGTCACTTTGTCATAGAAGGCGATCAGGTTAGTTTGGCAAGACCTGCCTTTTGTGAACCCATGTTGACTGGGCCTGATCACCCGGTTCTCTTGCATGTGCTTCATGATAGCACTCAAGATCACCTGCTCCATGACTTTCCCTGGCACTGAGGTCAGACTGACAGGCCTGTAGTTTCCTGGGTCCTCCCTGCGACCCTTCCTGTAGATGGGCACGACATCAGCCAGCCTCCAGTCCAGTGGGACTTCCCCAGTCTTCACGGACCGTTGGAAGATGATGGAAAGGGGTTTAGCCAGCACATCTGCCAGCTCCTTCAATACCCTTGGATGAATCCCATCCAGCCCCATAGACTTGTAGCTGTCTAGTTGGGCAAGCAAGGCTCTGACCACCTCCTCTTGGATCATGGGAGCCTCATTTTGCTCCTCTAGCTCCTGGGTTTGTACACAGATGGAACAACTTGCTTTACAATTAAAGACTGAGGCAAAGAAGTCATTAAGTACCTCAGCCTTTTCCTCATCCCCTGTCACTGTTGTTGCTTCTGCGTCCAATAGGGACTGTATGGTCTCCCTAGTCCGCCTTTTATTATTTATATATTTATAGAAAGATTTTTTGTTATCTTTCACTGACTTTGCCAATCTGATTTCTAGCTGAGCCTTAGCCCTTCTGATTTTTTCTCTACACAGTCTCACTTCCCTCCTGTAGTCCTCCCAAGAGGCCTGTCGCCTCTTCCAGAGCCCATGAACATTTCTCTTCTTCTTGATATCACTCAAGATCTCTCTGTTCAACCAAGCTGGCTTTCTCCCCTGCCGGCTTTTTTTTCGGAACATGGGGATGGCTTTCTCCTGAGCTGCTAGGATTTCCTTTTTGAAGAGCTCCCAGCCCTCCTGGGCTCCCTTGCCCTTGAGTACTGTCTCCCATGAGACTTTGCCAACCAGCCTTCTGAAGAGTTCAAAGTCTGCCCTCTGGAAATTTAATGCTACCGTCCTACTAACAACCCTCTTCACTTCACCTAGAACAGAAAACCCTATCATCTCATGATCACTTAGTCCTAGGCGTCCACCTACTGCCACATCCCCCACAAGGCCTTCTCTGTTCACAAAAAGCAGGTCCAGGAGGGCACCCTCCCTTGTTGGTTCATTCACCAGCTGTGCAAGGAAGTTGTCTTCCACACACTCCAGGAACCTCCTAGGCTGCTTCCTTTCTGCTCTATTGTACTTCCAGCAGATATCAGGAAGACTGAAGTCTCCCACAAGAACGAGAGGCATTGATCTAGAGATTAACCCCAGCTGTTTATAGAAGAGCTCATCAGCTGCTTCTCCTTGGCTGGAGACATGGAACAATCTCTCTGGGCAACCTGTTCCACTCCCTGACTGATCTCATTATGAAAAAGCACTTTGTCTCATCCCGTCTGAATCTCTTGTCTCATATTATACCCATGGTCTCTTGTCCTACCATCACAAAACGCCTGAATTCTCATAGGTGTTGGAAGGTTGCTATGAGCAGCCACCTCTTCTTCAGGCTAAACAAGACCAGCTACAGCAGCCACTCCTCACAGAGCAAGTGCTCCAGCCCCTAGATTTCTCTCTGTTGCAGTTTAGTGATGTCTTCCCTTAACTGGGGCAAACAGAACTATATAGAAAATCTAGATGTGGTCTAACAAATGCTGAGATAAGGTGTTAATCTTCCCTCACTCTCCTGGCTCTGCTCCTGTGAATATAGTCCAGGATGCTGTCAGTCTCCCCTGTTGCCAAGGCACACTGCTGCCGCCCATGTAGCTGGACACCCGTCTCCCCCAGGACACCCGGGTCCTTTCCAGTGAAGTTGCTTCCAGCCCAGAGGTCCCCAGCCTGTACTGTTGTTGGCAGTTCTTTACCAGGTGATGGACTTAGCTTTTAGCCTTGCTGAATTTCATAATTGGCCCATTCCTTGAGTTGGCTGAAGTTTCTCTGGATGGCTACCCTGCCCTCAAGTACAGCGACCAGTGCTACCCCAACCCCACCCTGAATTTGGTATAATCTTCAAACTTGACAGGAACACTTCTCATACCATGTTTTATAACCACTGTGAACACAAGTAGGTCACCTATGTAAATAATTTCATCCAGTTTTTCCTGTTCCCTGGAAATACATTATCCCAGCTAAAATATCCACAACTAAGTAAAATATAGACTCAAGAAAGTGTCCATATCCCCTCCCATCTCCAATTAGCAGCTAGATCATGTTTAATTCTCTGAAGTGATGGAATTTTATGCATTAAGCAAAGCTTTATCTCGAGCTTAAAACAACCCTGACTATTACAACAAAAGAACCTGAAGTTACATGCCTCCTCTGACTGGCTGGATTTCTGCCATTCATGCTTCCTATACAACACAATACCATTAATTGATGTCACAGCAGAGGAATTTTCCTCCCCTGGAGTCACATATTCTAGAGACGTGACCACTCAGGACAAATATCAAATTCAGTACCCAGTAGCAGGTTCATGCCAATAAAGACTGAAGAGAAGCAAAGGAAAAAAAAACAGCTATATTAATAATCACAGTAGTACTCCAAATAAAGACAATATATCTGTAGCTCATGCTCACAATATTTCCCCCACAATATAAAGTTAGAAGTGACAATGGACCAAGCCTTTCTCATTGAAGGGAATTTGGGCAGAAATAACAATGTGTGGTGCATTGAGAGAAATAATGCAAGAAACAACAGGGGTTGAAGGATTAAAACCAGTTTGAATTTAGACGACAAAGAAACAGACAAAGATACGAAAAGAATAACTTCACATTTTTTTTTTAATATTTCTTAAAGCATTATTCAGTGATCCACTGTGCACTATTTAATTCTTATTTCAGTATGAAGAATCTCATCAGGGTAGGTATTGTGATGTGGAATTCAACAAACCATTGTTCACAGACATTGTCTATTCATCTCTGCCACCTGGTTTGAACCCAGTCTCATTAACGGCAACTAAAAGCTTCTTGAATATAAAAGCTTTACAGACTACAAGTGGAACAAACGTACACAGCCCCAGTGGAGCTTGAACCAAACAGGGATTTCTGCTCTTTTAAAGAAGTATGGAAAAGGGCACGCTTGGATTGACCTGAAGCGAGGATGTTAAATTTCAAGAACAGAAATAGTATTCTACTATTCTTGGAAATTTAGTAGCAAACCAATTATATAAAATAGGGCTGTAATAGATAGTGGCTCTAATCTATTAGGTATGAATGCTTTTATACCTTGTTGAAGGGTTCAGTAATTATAACTTTAATTTTTAAACTATTTTTTATTTCATGCCTTCAGCTATCTCTCTTCCCCCTTTACCACACCCACAAATATGTTGTTACTTATAATTTCAAATAAATAAAAAGATCTCCAGTATCAATGACAATTAAGAAAATCATCTAGTTGAATGGCAGTAAGAGATTTTGAGAGTAATATGTATTAAAAACATTGCACAAGGCAAATCTTTTCATAAAATAGATTATGATCTTTTATTTCTGACTTATAAGCAATTGTGATGATGATTTGAAGATCAAAATCTTTGAAACAGAATTCTAACATGTTTTTTTAATGGACTGAAAAAGGTAATCAGGCCTGCTCACTTGGTCTGGGTATGGATTGTCAAGCTGTTCCCTATGATGGAATAAGTGCTTCTAAGATAGTACTGAGAGTGGGAAAGAATTTTGCATTCCGATTCTGCCGCCTTCTCTGCAACAAGGAGAGAACAAGAGCTCAAAGGAGGGCCTGTATTTTGCCCATCCATTCTTACACTCCCTTCTCTATCTTCTCTACAAAGACCAGTTTCTACAGTGACTAGAAATCAGAAATTTCTTGCAGGAGGCATGGCACAGAAGGATCACACAGGGATCAAAGAGGGAAGCTATAAAAACTAAAGGAGACAATAAAAAGCATGAGACAGTGCTAATGATGGAAAGATATAGTAAGAAATGAAGTTGCAACCACTGCAACTGTTTGATAACAACTCAAAATTGAGACCATCATTGTTGTACAGAAAACAGACAAAGAGAGGAAGAGGAAAAACATATGACATCAGAACAGGCAAACAGAAGTTGATGTAGGAAATACTAAAAACCCTAAAACTATTTTCCACTTCATCAAAACAGTCGATTTGTCTCAAAATTTATATCAAGAGCCATGAATAAGACGGCATAGCTCTGCTCATCTTATCGATTGCCCTGCTACTTTATCACTTGAAATCACTCATGGGGGAAAAAACCAAAAAGCACAAGTTGCAACTCTGCGCTAAGAAAAAAAAAGGAAAGTCATGCTAAAAACAAGAAGCAAGCCCCAAACTTTCAAGAAATAGTATGAATGTTGAGTGTTCCCTATGACAGTGTCACCTACAGCAAAAGAACGCTTGGAGCTTCTTGTTACTGGTGTGCTCCACCTAGGGTAAGAAATAATATGACCAATGGACAGAGATGTATTTGCATCCCCTCTCATTCTGGCTAATACTACAATGCTTTTTTAAAATGATAACATTATATTTAATAATCAGAAACAGTAGTATATTTATTATGGCTTCTTTTAGGGCACAGTTCTTATTGGATCACTTCAAACCACATATTTATAGATATTTCACACTTAGAATGACTTCTAAAATGTTCACTAAGAGTGTGTCCTCAGACACAGAAAACTAATCAAGAGAAAATGTGGTGCGTCATTCAGTGTTTATCTCCCCAATATCACGGTATTCTCTCCAGAAGTCCTACTCTTCATTTAAGGGTACTTAAACAGCACTCCTCCTCCTTGACTTAGCCACATAAATTTATTAATTATGACTAACTGACATGGTTATATATATATATAGTATAAATAGAAAAATAGTAAAATAGACCAATTTCCCTGAATTAGTCTAAAAAGTCAAACCCCAAAGTCTACAGAAACAATCAAAGCAAGATGAACCAAACTACCAAAAAGAATCCAACAAGTAATTAGTTAAATACTTATGTTCTGAGATTTCTAAAAACTAATTAGGCAACCAAATTGCAACGACTTCAGTGTGAGCTGAGTGTTTTAATTACTGTAAAAAATCTCCAGCCCCAGAAATCATATTTCTTATTTTGCGACAGTGCATACATCTGATTGCTACTTCTTCAGAGTCATGAAGTGTTTGACTATAGACATATAACTGGCTAAGTTAAATATTGTTCTCTGATGTTTGTAAAAATTCCAGATGTTATGAAAAGGATTCCTAAAAATATAAATAATAGTAGAAGATAGAGGGGTTATGTACTCACATGTTATTAGAAATCTGACGCATTGTGCTTTGCAGTGTACCATAATCCGGCAAAAGCATTTTGTACCCAGAGTCTACAAGTAGTAATACTGCAGATTTGAAATTTCTCCCACTACAAAAAAAAAGCATTTGCTAACTCTGCTTCCTAGACCTGGGATTTTTCCAGCTGCTAGATGTCCTTAAGAAATTAGCACTGTGACTTCTACAACCAGAGGGTTGTAGAAAAAATTAGTGTGATTATTCCTGTGCTTATCCAAAATGTAAACTATTTCTGAAGATTTCATTCTAAACAAAAGAAATATCTTTATGGATTGTTTTTTATGGTGTACTTCTAGCCAGCATTCAACAACTCACCTGTCTTATTTTTTGTCTCATTTATCATTAATATAAAAAAAAAACACCAAAAAAGTGCTCAAAAGGTTTTATATAGGACTTCAAATTTAAAATTGAGTATTTGCTAAAATAAAAATAGTGTTTAATTAAATACATGTAATAAGAGTAACAAAAAAACATGTCACACCTCTTCACTGGCCAATACAAGTATTTTATTAAAGAAGAAAATGAAGAGTTATATCCCTCGTAAAAATAACAACAATTTGCTAATATTTTCAAATCCAGAGGATGCAGTCAGAGCGTATCCTAATTTTACTCAAATCCATGACTTTGCAAATGCAAGCAAGTATTAACTACAGTGCAACTGCTATGCCACCACAGTATATCTGCTTCACAGAGAGATGGCTTGAAGTTCTTTCAATATGTTATTTCCAACATCTTCATCTTACATTGGTATTTTTCCTTGGAAAGAAGGTTGAAAACTAGGAAGTAATACTAACAAAACGCTATCGATGAAAAAGATGTCAGAGAAAACATAAACTATCACATCCTTAAAATAAAGTCTAGTTCATAAAAAGGTTATGTATGCACTGCTTATTTATATTACAGTGAGGCAATAGGACCTGCATTTTTGGCTTTTTGTTGTTTTCATAAGCGCCTGGTATTTAAGTCTTAAGACTAATGTACTTAAATTTCTTAAGAATATGATAAACCTACGCCTTTTAACATGCTTTTGAGCTCTCTAGTTTCCACTGTCATCAACATAAGCAAAAAAAAAATTCAGCAATGTGTTGTAATTTTATTTGCACCACGTACATAAACATGGTACAGGCACAGGTAGCATGCATGCATGTAACGAATGCTTATAAACAGCAACAAATAGACAAAATCAAAAATGCCAATAATATGAGCAACTGAAAGATTTAAATTTATGACTACTATTTCTCAAATTTAGAAATCTATTTCTCCAACAAGACTAAGTTACATCTATTGAAATTAGATATACTCCTTATAGCTATGTAATTTAAGAAACAATATTAAATCTTAGCAGTAAATCACCTTCAATATTTTGCATGCCTTTGGTATTGAATTTTACATCTGCAGTCAGAAAAAAAAAAAAGACAACCATCTTGCTATTACTCAGCAGGATACAGATTCCTTTTTGTAAGTGGAATTCCAGACATTCTGTCTGTTTCCCATAAAAGTAGAAAATAGTTGGTCTTAAAGTACACCAGTAATGGTACATCTAAACAGTGTAGGTAGAAACTATATCCAGTCAAACAACACACCTCTAGCGAGTTCATGCACACAAATCATTGCTTAAGCAATTATATGATTGCCATGTGAGAATACTGACATTTCTTAACCACCAAAGAGATAAAACAAACTTTTAAAAGTCAGATTTACAAAACAACTGAATATAACAGACAACTATCGAAAAGGAAACAAAGGAATATCTACCCTATTTTCACTGGTTTTTTCACTGTTTTCACTGGCTGTTTTCACAGCCAGCCATCTCAGGGGTTGTAGCTACCTTGAAACGTCTCATTTCATCATGCAAAAACTCTTTTCACATGATTAGAGTTATGTATCTAATTTATTTTGTATACAGAATGAGCACTTTTCCTATTGTGAAAGTAAATCTCCATGTCACTACGTTAAAAGTAGTAATGACATAGGCAAACATTAATTTGCATGAGAAAATGACTCTGCACACAGTATGTGCACTATGCACAGTTCAATGATATGACAGCGTTTTTAAAATATAGCCCTGGCTTCTGTTCTCTGACTAGGCAAAACAGAATTCTAAGCAAGCATTCACATCTAAACACGCATGTATGTGTACAAAGTTCATCTAACAATAATTCAAAAATCACACAAACTTCACACACACCTTTTAGTGTAACATGAGTAAGCTCATAATTAAGTTATTGTTATACAGAAAATGTAAAAAACCAAATTATTCCACATGGTATATGCAACCATAAAATTGCACTTTTCTTCTACAAGTATGCATTTTTGCTCTGTTAAGAAATTTATGAAATATTCTAAAACTGTTGTGGATTTTTTTTCTCCTAGGCACAGGCCATAATGTTGTGGATTTTTTTTCTCCTAGGCACAGGCCATAATAATGAATTATGTTATTTTTCTCTCATTTTCATAATTTCCCATAATGCAAATTACAGGCCTGATCCTAAATACACTTGGACAAAATTTTCATAAATATTTCTTTGAATTCAAATTAGAAACATAGATCTACAGGAACAGGCATTATAATATCAATTTAAAGGGTGAATACAGAATAACAAACCCTTAAAATATGAAATAAGATTCATTTCTGTACTTGAACAATCTTAAGTACATGCACATAATTATGACAAACAAAACCACTCATTTTACTGCTTCACAGTAAATGCAACTATATCATGTAAACATCTATGAAACTTAATCTACACCACAAAAGCATCCAAACACACAAATACCATCCATATATTTCAAACAGAGCTATTGTAGTTACTCTGGAGAAGGAAAACAACTAAAACCAAAAGTGAGAGAAGTTATGTCTAGAAATATTATTTTATATTATTATGTCTTCTGTAAATTATATGAAAGAGAACTCAATAACATTTCTCTGAGTAAAATACTTTGAAACTCAAGATGAATTCCTAACATGTAATCAGCTTCAGTGTTTAGTTTACTTGTTACACTAACAAAACCCCACTTGTAGCAAGGTTTCCCTTTTTATTAAAGACTGTTGCGCAAATATATGTCAATAAATCACAGTCATAATCAAAGGATGCCAAAAGCTAGAGATGAACTATTGACATTCCAGGCACCCTGAGTAAAACAATCATCCTGGTTTTATAATCAATCACGAGAGAAACATACATGTGATTTGTATACAATTCTATCTCTCCTAGAGAAAATAAGCCTAGGACATTTCCTACTACTTTACTGCTTATATGAATGCCCCTGATAAACATGTCTGAATAAACACAGAATTATGGTAACTCAAGAGGAAAATTATTTATAATATCTTCTATATAATAATAGCTTTAATAGTTTTGTGACCAATATTCCCTTTTTCCAACAAAACCAGTAACCTAAGTATTAAATCTTAAAATCTGAAAAGACACAAAGTAGATACTGCACTGAGCTAAATACATTCATTGTGGTCTGTATTATACTGCTGTTTCAGCCTAAGTAATATATTTTGAATGGCTAGTTCTTTTTCCTTACTGCTTTGCACAATTTAAGTTATAACTCATGTTACACAGAATCACAGAATAACCAGGTTGGAAGAGACCCACCGGATCACCGAGTCCAACCGTTCCTACCAAACACTAAACCATATCCCTCAGCACCTCGTCCACCCGTGCCTTAAACACCTCCAGGGAAGGTGAATCAACCACCTCCATGGGCAGCCTGTTCCAGTGCCCAATGACCCTTTCTGTAAAGAACTTTTTCCTAACGTCTAGCCTAAACCTCCCCTGGCGGAGCTTGAGGCCATTCCCTCTTGTCCTGTCCCCTGTCACTTGGGAGAAGAGGCCAGCACCCTCCTCTCTACAACGTCCTTTCAGGTAGTTGTAGAGAGCAATGAGGTCACCCCTCAGCCTCCTCTTCTCCAGGCTAAACAACCCCAGCTCTCTCAGCCGCTCCTCATAAGGCCTGTTCTCCAGCCCCTTCACCAGCTTTGTTGCTCTTCTCTGGACTCTCTCCAGAGCCTCAACATCCTTCTTGTGGTGAGGGGCCCAGAACTGAACACAGTATTCGAGGAGCGGTCTCACCAGTGCCGAGTACAGAGGGAGGATAACCTCCCTGGACCTGCTGGTCACACCGTTTCTGATACAAGCCAAGATGCCATTGGCCTTCTTGGCCACCTGGGCACACTGCTGGCTCATATTCAGTCGGCTGTCAACCAACACACCCAGGTCCCTCTCCTCCAGGCAGCTTTCTAGACAGACTTCTCCCAGTCTGTAGCACTGCACAGGGTTGTTGTGCCCCAAGTGCAGGACCCGGCATTTGGCCTTGTTAAACCTCATGCCATTGGACTCAGTCCAGCGGTCCAGCCTGTTCAGATCCCTTTGCAGAGCCTCCCGCCCCTCCAGCAGATCGACACTTCCACCCAGCTTAGTGTCGTCCGCAAACTTGCTAAGGGTGCACTCGATGCCTTCATCCAGATCATTGATGAAGACATTGAACAGGGCTGGACCCAGCACTGAGCCCTGGGGAACCCCGCTTGTCACTGGCCTCCAGCTGGATTTCACACCATTTACCACCACTCTCTGGGCCCGGCCATCCAACCAGTTTTCCACCCAGGAGAGTGTGCGCCTGTCCAGCCCAGAGGCTGACAGTTTCTCAAGCAGAACGCTGTGAGAAACTGTGTCAAAGGCTTTGCTGAAGTCCAGGAAGACCACATCCACAGCCTTCCCCTCATCCAGTAGCCGGGTCACTTTGTCATAGAAGGCGATCAGGTTAGTCTGGCAAGACTTGCCTTTTGTGAACCCATGTTGACTGGGCCTGATCACCCGGTTCTCTTGCATGTGCTTCATGATAGCACTCAAGATCACCTGCTCCATGACTTTCCCTGGCACTGAGGTCAGACTGACAGGCCTGTAGTTTCCTGGGTCCTCCCTGCGGCCCTTTTTGTAGATGGGCACAACATCAGCCAGCCTCCAGTCCAGTGGGACTTCCCCAGTCTTCCAGGACTGTTGGAAGATGATGGAAAGGGGTTTGGCCAGCACATCCGCCAGCTCCTTCAGTACCCTAGGGTGAATCCCGTCCGGGATTATGCTCCTCTAGCTCCTGGGTTTGTACACAGACGGAACGACCCTCCTTACGACTAAAGACTGAGGCAAAGAAGGCATTAAGTACCTCAGCCTTTTCCTCATCCCCTGTTACTGTTGTTCCTTCTGTGTCCAATAGGGACTGTATGGTCTCCCTAGTCCGCCTTTTATTATTTATATATTTGTAGAAAGATTTTTTGTTATCTTTCACTGACTTGGCCAATCCAATTTCTAGCTGAGCCTTAGCCCTTCTGATTTTTTCCCTACACAATCTCACTTCCCTCCTGTAGTCCACCCAAGAGGCCTGTCCCTTCTTCCAGAGGCCATAAACATTTCTTTTCTTCTTGATATCCCTCAAGATCTCTCTATTCAACCAAGCTGGCTTTCTCCCCTGCCGGCTTTTTTTCCGGACCACGGGGATGGCTTTCTCCTGAGCTGCTAGGACCACCCCTTTGAAGAGCTCCCAGCCCTCCTGGGCTCCCTTGCCCTTGAGTACTGTCTCCCATGAGACTTCACCAACCAGCCTGCTGAAGAGATCAAAGTCTGCCCTCTGGAAATTTAATGTTACCGTCTTGCTAACCACCCTCTTCACTTCACCTAGAACAGAAAATTTTATAATCTCATGGTCGCATGTTCAAATACTACATATGTCTTTTGACTTATCACAATATTTTATTTTATTGATAACTTTACTATTTAAAAGTCATTCAGAATCAAGTAAGAGCAACACAAGTTCTATAAGGAGTGATAGAGGGAACTGGGGTTGTTCAGTCTGGAGAAGAGAAGGCTGAATGGAGACCTCATCGCTCTCTACAAACACCTGCAAGGAGGTTGTAGTAAGGTGGGTGTTGGTCTCTTCTCCCAAGTAACAACTGATACGGCAAGAGGAAACAGCCTCAAGTCACACCAGTGGAGGCTTAGACTGGGTATTAGGAAAAAATTCTTCACCAAAAGGGTTATCAAACACTGGAAAAAGCTGCCCAGGGAAGTGGTAGAGTCGCCAACCCTGGAGGTATATAAAAGGTATGTAGATGAAAAAAGGCATGTAGAGATACAGTTTACTGGTGGAGTTGGCAGTTCTAAGTTTATAGTTGGACTCAATGACCTTAATTGTCTTTTCCAATCTAAATTATTCTACGATTCTATGAAAACTTTCTTAGTAAAAACCATACTACATGAAAAAATAACCATCTTTAAAAATCTATTTCTATTTATTTCAAAACTATGTAGCCGATACTTTCTGTGTTGAACTAAACTACTTGTGACATTTAGATGGATGTTTTGAATAACTTGTACATTAGCAGCTCACAAGAGAAGTCCAAAAATACAAGGTCACTGTTTCTATTATCACTGGTTTTCTATTCCAGAATTCATTGTGAAGACTAGTGTGCTCAAATACAAAATATCTACAGAGAAGAAGAAAAATGTTTTTAAGAAAATTAATTTGATTTGGAGTCTTCAATCACATATAGATACTCTGCTCCTTCTCTCGCACAACAATAATAAAAACATAACAGAATAAGGCTTTTTATTCTCCAGCTTGAACATTCATGATAAACTGTGTTCCAAAACGTATAAAGGGAAATATGCAAATATTTCAGTTAACCTGTAAAGATTACTGTGCATGCATGTTTATATCTAAATATAGTTTCAAAAGAAGTAGTAATTCTGAATAACTAATTTACAAGATTTTAAAAAAGCATAAGAAGTCCTTTTCACCCCAAGAGATATTCAAGATGTTCTTATTTTAAAATCTATGCCACAGGTAATATATTCCATTTGATTCATTCAAGATTTAGACAGGCAATAAATGCTGATGGAAATCACCACATAAATGACATTCCATGAGACTAGATGGGCCTGAGAATGAAAATGTTATTTTATCCAAGCAATAATACTCATCCTGTACTCAAAATATAGAATAACATTTATCTGTCAAAATGAAAGGACGAATATCTACTTCCAAGTTTTTCAGAAGGTAAATTTGTAAAAAGCAGTCTAACAGACTTTTAAATGTTACTAATTGCAGTCATGAGTGCAGATAATGACTAGCTTTAGCTTAGAACCTTGAACTAACTTAGACTTTAGCAGGTCCCTTTAATATTTCAAGCAAACTATGAAACTACAGAAGAGTATTTTTCATACCTTTTAGGCAACCTGACTGCCAAGCACAAACAGCACTCACAGCCAGCACATGAATGCACATGCAGGACAGTGGCTATGTTAAACTAAATGAATTCCATTTTCTTGCATTGTGCTTGTTTAATTAACACGTTTTTCAATAGTGATCATTCTTGTAATGATTTAAGTACTTACATGTATCTTATCTGAAACAGATCTAATGTTTTAATAGAATATGAATTACCAGATTGTTCAGGAAAAAAGATCTTAATTGCATATGGAAAAAATTAATATATGGACTTGTAATTGATCTTATACAAGGAATCTCCCTCTTAGAACTTACTTGACACTGCCTAACTCTCTGCATCTACAGTTAAAACCTTCGGAGTAGCGTAATATGCATAAATCACTTTCCTTTCTGTACACAGGGAGATTCTAAGAAGGATCTGACAGTACAGAGAGCTTTCGGCAGACTTCCCCTTTCTCAACAAAAACAAACTCAAAAGGCTGAGAGAATATCAGCTTTCAGAAGTATTGTCGCAGCACTAGAAGAAATCTAGTTTATTCTTGTTTTAATTATTGTTTAATTATTTGCAGACTGCATTTTTTGTGCCAATGTAATACTAGTTCACCAAGTTGAAATATGCGAGTTAACTACTGTAAAGCATTCTACGTGAGACAGCAATTAAAGAATGATTCAAAGGACATTCCTGCAATTTCAGTCCACATTAATATTTAAGTGTGATTTCAAGACGTTTTTTCTCTTTTTTTTTTTTTTTCTTTTTTTGCAATAACAAGTAACCAGAGTTGGATGCTTTGCTTCAAAGTAGAAATTTCCTTCAATTTTCAGCTGTCGCTGACAACAGGCTGTTGTGCAGATGAAGTAAACTCATTGCAAGGGGCATTCATTTCATGAAGTTGTGTTAATGATTAATTAGACAATGTTTTGCTAGTTCAGCCAGACCAACATTAAATTCAAAATTCAGCTGGCTATACTATAAAACCCACAAGACCAGGCATTTTTCAATCTTGCATATTACATTGGTCTTATACTATATTGCTTCTACTCTCTTTAAAAATTTTAAAAATTAAATACATTAGCAGCTTCACTGTATTAAAGAGCACAAAGTCATTCCCACCTTTACTTTCTATAGTTTTTTTCCTTTCGTCTAGATCACATTTCGTCACATTCAGAATAGGAGTGTAGGCTTTTTTAAAGCAATAATTTTTCTTTCTTAGTGAAAAATTACATAGTAAGGCCTAAAGATGTATGGAGATGAATTAACACGTAACTTGACTGTTTTCTCTAGCTTTCAGCAAACATAAATAAGTTTACTGTGCTTCCACATGAGATTCTGGTACCCTGCACCAAAAACATACCTCAACACTCTAAATTTAACCTAACTTTAAAGTTTATATAGTTAGTGAATTTGCACATCACCTAGTAGCTTATCGTTTCAAATAAGTTGTTCCCGCGTAAACAACTGAAATGGTTTAAAACAGAGAAGATTAAGAACAAATTGAATTAGAAAGTGTTTTCTACTTGTTGTGTTCTAGAAACAAAAAGAGGGAAAATTATAAATCAAGATTAAAATCACATATTAAAATCTGCTGTCCTCACAGTGAAATTTATTTTCAGTTATTTGCATGCGCAATGGAATATATTAAAGTAAACAATATTACTCCACGTTCAAAACTGACTAAACATAAGATAAATAGCATAAAACCACAGGTGGTAGCATTCTAACTCTACCAATAGGGCTGAGATCTACCATTGCCTTGTTTAGTATGTTAGTCCACTCACAGTGAAATGCAAAGAGAAGCACTACAAATAATAATAAGCAGAATACAAACAGAAAGCCTAAGAGACAATAGAGAAGGAAAAGCTAAAGTTGTAAAGAGCACTTTACAAATACTCCAGTGTCTGGAGTTACTGTAATAGGTTCTGCCAATGTCTTGGATATCTGCATCAAATACTCACTGCCCCAGTGTCAGGTATAGCAAACATTTAACTGGTATTTACAAATATTTTTGGTAAAGGAATGACAAGTAAAGCTGTGAATTAATAAAATGTAATAGTGAAGGATGATGGTGAATGCAGTTTTTCCACAATATTAAGTTTGCCAATATTTAAACACATTTTTCCCCATGAAATATTATTTCCCATGGGTTTTGGTTGGGGTTTTTTTGCCTCCTCCATGGGATTACAGGGAGGTCAACTGTAAAACTACAAGATAGATTTCAGCCTAATAATATTCTACCCAGCAAAAATCCAGATAAGTCAAGTAGTATAATACAATTAGTAGCTAGGACGTGTTTTATTGAATGTATTTGTTTGTAAAGCAAGCTCAATGGGGCATCAAACTAACTGTGACATATCTCTAATGGTTAACCGAGGTCTTCACTTCCCATATTCTCAGCGTCAACTCATTGTTTTCAACCACTCTTAGCTATGTTCTCAGATGGTATCTGTCAAGCATAGAAAATACTTTCATGAAGGTCTTGCCAAACCAGACATTCCAAGCATGGCTACTAAACTAAGCATTTACTGAAAGGTCTGAGTAGCAAATCAAAGTAGTAACTTTAGTATTAAATTTTCAAATTATTCTGCCCAGGCAGATCTCTATGACAAATCATACTCCTCTGTGAATTCTCTAAAGGTTTTGTGGAATTACAGTATGTCTTATTTAATCGCTACTAAAATGCAAATAAAAAAGAGCCCTAATGAAGGTAATTATATAGCCAGAATTACTAACAATATATAGAGCAAATACATGTCCTGAAAATAATTATTTTAACATTTTATCTATTTTATCTATTTTTTTTCTCTTGTACTTAGAAGGGACTTAGAAACAAGAGAAAAAGATAGGATTCTTCAAAACAGAAAAAGTCATTTAATGTCATGTACTATCTATCGGTCAAATGCTGAGTAACACGTATCAATACAAAGAAAGAAAATTAAAGAATCCCAACCAAAGAACACACAATTGGCAGAAAAATACTTGACATAAAAAAGGATTTTAAGTGGGAATAACAAAATTAGTTGAGCCGAGCTCTGGCATTGATGTTTATTTCTAATATAGTTAAATACAATTCTGACACTTGAAGACTATAAATCCTATTACTTAAGTTCTCTGTACTGGTTAAATTTCCAGTTCCATGTCAAGAATGTTAAAGGAAATCCATATGCTCTACTTAAAGAAAATCACCAAAACATGGAAAAATAGTTTTATTCCAGAAGTACCTCGAAAACTGAGAAGGTATGAGATCTTTTTTCTGTTTTGAATATAATGAAGATACCTTTTATAACTAATAACTTCAAATAATATCTTGTAACTTATCCCTCAGAGGTGAAAAAGTAAGAATAAAAATCTCTAATTTTATTTTTCATTTTATTAAAAGATGAGAAGTTATCTCTGAAGCAGCAGTTGTGCAGATGCACATTTTACCTACAATCTGGTTAAGAAAAATATAATTAGTGGCAGCCTAACAGTGACAGCATAAGTTTCTGCTCTAGTTCTTTCCATGACACCAAATTTAAAAGAAGAATTTAAATCAAAATATTAGTGTTACATCATCAGCTTTTTCACCAGCTCAGTGAGATCCTGGCCATGTTACTTTGTGTCCACTACATCATTTGTAAAATATCCAGTTCTCTGAAATGCTTTGGCTTCTGCAGTACAATACCAAAGATTATGTAACACCATTTTTCTTGGAGGTTTCCATTTTTCCATTACAATTTTCCTGATTTTCAAAAGCATCAGTCGCTCACATCAGCTTCATTTTCTTTGCCCCACTTCTGACGCATGCAGACAGTTATCACATGGAGGAAAATGTCTAGTTTATCATTATTGTCTGAGGAATCTGCATATGGGCTCTTGATTTCAAAATTTCCAAGGCTTCCCAAATGAGCAGAAATAACTGAATTAAGAAAAAAACACAAAGCAAAAGAAAACAAATCCATCGCTCATTTCAGTTCACTTTTCTTGACTTTCCATAGTAGTTTAATCCCATAAAAATTCAAAGCAAATCCTGTTAATTATAAAAGAAAAGTGCAAAGCTCCCGATTTAAGGACTAGTTACAACTCATTAAAGTAAGGACACACATAATTTGAAGCATTAGAATGTATGCTGAAACACAATTAGTGCCTATGAATCAAATCTGGATGGATTAAACTAATTCCTGGAATGCTATTATGGAGAGTACCTTGTGGAGAAAGAATGATCCTTCTGTTTGCACAGCAACTAAACAGCTTCAATTTACTTTTAAAATTGACTTGAATAGAGATAAAGGCCCAGCATTTCTAAATGTGGCCTTCTAGATATAATCAGCCTGAATTATGCCTGCTTCACACTGCAGTCCTTGCAACCTGGTTACAGGCTGCAGGGATAAGGCTGCACTCAGCTTATTTCACTGCTTAATTTATATGGTAATTACCACACCACAGCTAGAATGGAGAGCATCTGCCAAAACTGAAGGCCCCAGAATAATAAAACTGACATGTGCTGTGATATTGTTGAAGTGCTGACTAAGAAACTTCTTTTATCTCCTCTTGAAGCTATAAAATGGTATTCGTGTTATTACTAGCAGGGAATTTTAACAGCCCTGCATTGACAGCAATTATGTAACACATGCACAAAACAATAGAGTTTCACATCACTTAATAAATCCTTGAGCTCTCAGCTCCAGATCTCTCGCTGGCTGGATTTTATGGTCTGGTAGTTCTATCCGACCTTCAGAACACAGAAGTATACAAATCACAAAAGCACTAGAAAATTATTAGAAACAACTGGCTTTTCTCCCTATTAGATCTATTTAATGAAGAGGGCATGATGCATAATCACAGAGGTTAATTAAAAGATTTGCTCACTCACTTTCTCTGTAGCTAAATGCTGTTGCAAATCCCAGTAACAGAACAAGCAAGATATAGATACTACTTTTCCTGCCAGGAACATCCTCTCATTAAGAAGCACTCACATTAAAAAAAGCAATTCCTGTAGCATGTAACAATAGAAAAATTAAATCTGTCTTCTGTTCATTTTTATGGGAATAAAAATTTCATTTACATAAGGAATCTAAATTTGCAGCTGATTTCCCTGCTGATATTATCAATATAGTTTCCACTGCTATGCCTTATGTTTTTGGCTTTAATACATTGCACCTGAAACTCCTAGCTTCATGACCAAAGCTTCATAAACAAACTAGAAACATTCTATTATAAACACTTAAAAAAACAAATTGCAGATAAGGAAGTATGGGTAATTGAAAAATAGGAAATATGAAGAAAAAACGAAAGGCCATTTCTGTATTGGAACTTATACTAAAAGATTAATTCACGAGGCAAAAATCCTCCCTCTTCCTCCTCCAATCAAAAATTATTTGATAGGTGAATCCATTCAAAACCAAACACTGTTGCACCTTCAGAAGCTAAACAGTCACTGAAAGTCACTTTGTAATAAGACAGAGAATAAACCAGTTATCAAAGTTATTTGGACAATAATTTACAACACTGAGAATTCAGTTCCCTTACTATTTACAACTGGCAGATGTTTGTTCACGTAATGATTTTTTGCATAAATTCATTATGCACCACTTATTTCTCTCCACATTTCATATCTGTACTCCTGATCTATTTACAGGTTACACACTATGTTAATCATTACTGAAGAGTCTGATAAATACGTGTATAACCATTATTTCTAATCTTGGCCCACAGATCAGTCCATACATTCTCTACAAGAATAAATTTTGCAATTTCATGAATTCACATAATTCAAGTTTATTATTATTATCATATAAGTTCAAGTTAACGACATGTCTTCCTGAGAATGTACCCCAAATCCTTTATCACACTGTACTTGAAATCACTTTTACAAATGTAGACCACAATAACTTCCTTTGTATACAATAACAAAAAGTTCACGGTTCTTTGCTGCTTTATTACATTAAAATTCCTAGCTACGTCTTGCTATCACTTTGACTTCACTTTCTTCATTATTGCTTTCTAGCTTTGTCCCTAAAAATACTAATAATAGAAATATTTGTCAGGATTTACATTGGATTTTATTTCCCCAATCAATTATCTTAAACGAAAAAATAGTACAAAATATTGCATGAGTGACAACTCCAGCAATAAATAACTCTACTTTCTCAATTACACAAGTATACCTGTTAAATATATGATAAATAGAAAAAAAACTTTTAAAATGTGCTATCTTTACATGCAAATAATCTTACCCTAATATTTGAGTCTTGGGATTTTTAGAATAGAAAGAGCACTAACTGCAAAAACCTGCATTGGTAACAGCATCTTCAATCAGAAGATTCTATAAAATTGAGAAAGTAATACACGTGACTTCAACAAAAAGACTGCTTTTCACAAACCAGGAGCTCCCAGCACTCCCTTAATAAGTTCTATAACACTTAAGCCAATAGCACAGGACAGGCACAAAATGTTTGTTTCCTGCAGAATGAAGACTCCCTGCTGAGAGACAGCACTTTTCCGTGAGATTTCTTTGAAGGAAAGCTTTGATTTACAGAAAGAAAAGCAGCTAGGAAGAAAAAAAGTCTGCTACAACCACATGCTCATGTTTGTATAAGCAGTTATCCAGTTTTAATCTTTTCTTCCATTAACATCATGGAAAGTGAAACCATTCAGAATATTTAGAGTTAAATACTCTTCTTAGCAAAAAATATTGTTCAGTGCTCAATACATAACAGATATATACCACAGAATAATTGCACTACTTTGCAATAAAGGATTACAGAAGATCAATTCACTCGGAAGAAAAATATGCACTCTAACCAAAGACTATCAATAGTCCAAGCAGAAAAGACTATATGACCAAGACATGAACAACAACTAGATCCCACCAGAAAGAGCCCCCCGCATGTTCAGAAAATTAAGAGAACCACATGAAGAGTGTAGAGGTGCTCTGAAAAAAGAGCAGTCACAGAGGGTATGCAAGGGGAGATTTTAAAAATGAAGTTTTTAATTTTGTATTTGGGAAAAAGAACTGAGTACCTTATTTGTTTTACTCTTTAAATTACAAAGAAAGAAAAAAAAAGAGCAGGTGAAGATAGCATGCACATACTCTTGAAGGAATAATTTAAAAGTGTGGGTCTTCTTCTATGGAAGGAATTCAAATAAACCTATTATCTCCTAAACAAAATTGGTAGAGTAGAAAAATGAAAATGGGTCATACTGAAAAGTTGAGGAGAACATTTCTTACGAAGTGCACTTAGCACCTTCAGTCTTCCAAGGACAACTTATTACAGTGGGCTTCTTTTTTAGGTACTATCTGAATAGCTGAGACTAAAGGTACACACCATTTAGTAGTCATATCTCCTCTAGCAGTGAAATCTTATAAAGAATGATCATTATCAACAGACAAAGCACTCTGTTCAGACAGGCCAGTTGTCTTCCCTGCTCATTTTCTGGCACCTGGGGACACCTTGTTCCTACAACTTTAAGATTTCCTTCTTAAACAACATGCACTGTTCCTAAAGTCCTTCACTCTTCAGGACTGCCTCCCAAGGGACTCTGTCAGCCAGGCTCCTCAACAAGCCAAATTCTGCCCTCCGGAAGTCCAAGGTGGCAGTTTGGCTGACCTCCCTCCTCCCTTCTTGAAAAATCAAAAACTCTTTCACTTCATGATCACTATGCCCAAGATAGCCTCCAACCATCATATAGAATAATTAAGATTGAAGAAGACTTCTAAGATCATCAAGTCCAACCATCAGCCCATCACCATTACGCCTATTAAATCATGTCCCAGAGTGCCACATCTACATGCTTTTTGAACACCTCCAGGGAGGTGACCCAACCACTTCCCTGGGCAACCTGTTCCAATGCTTGACCAGTCTTTTGGTGAAGAAAACTTTCCTAAGAGACAGTCCAAACCTACCTTGCACAACCTGAGGCAATTTCTTCTTGTCCCGTCTCTTTTTACTCGGGAAAAAGAGACCAAGACCCACCTTGCTACAATCTCCTTTCAGGTAGTTGTAGAGAGCAAGAAGGTCTCCCCTCAGCCTTCTTTTCTCCAGACTAAACAATTCCTTTTCCTTAAGCCGGTCCTCTTAAGACTTGTGCTCCAGGCCTTTCACCAGCTTCATCGTCCTCTTCTGGACACACTCAAGTAATTTGAGGTCTTTCTTATACTAAGAGGCCCAAAACTGAACACAGCATTCAAGATGTAGCCTCACCAGCACCAAGTACAGGGGCATGATCACGTCTCTACATCACTCACAACTCCTTTTCTGTTCGCAAACAAGTCCAACAGTGTGCCTTCCATAGTTGACCCACTTGCCAGCTGGAAGTAGAAACATAGCCTTTCCCTGCAACGCTAACAGGGTGCAAGCAAGCCAAAAAACCAAGGTTCCTTTCCCAAAGAGATTAAAGAACAGTGCTAACTGGCAGCAAGGAATGAGGAAATCTTAAATTTGCCAATAGTCATGTGTAACAAGTAAACACATGCACACTTCAGCAACAAAAATTTTATGCTGTGGACACCTGTATTAACCAGAGAAATCATTCGCCATTATTTTACTACTACCACAGCCAGAAACAATAGTCATTGCACTGAACTGTGGTGCTAGATGTACAAAAACACAGAAACAGAAAGGGAAAAAGAAAATCTCAAACAAACTTCTAAGTATATCCACAGAAAACCTACATATACTTAGATACTTAAGTACCGGGAAAACAGTGAAGCTTCACTGCTTAATATGCTTGACTATCTTAAACCAGAAATACAATCCTTATCAATCCACTGAAAGCGTTTTGGAAAGGCTTTAGGCATAGAGGACAAAGACCAGCAATATACAAATATTTGAAAATCTAACAACTGGGTAATGAAGAGCGTTGCTCTGGTTTGAAGCCATGCATGTACTTATCTCAACCCTGAACTAAAGATTGCAGGTCAAGAGAAAGGGAAATTAAAAGGAATGAAAAAGGCCCTTGCTAGTGGATAGCCTAGATAGATAGAAGCATAGAATCATCGAATAACCAGGTTGGAAGAGACGCACTGGATCATCGAGTCCAACTATTCCTATCAAACACTAAACCATGCCCCTCAGCGCCTTGTCCACCTGTGCCTTAAACACCTCCAGGGAAGGTGATTCAACCACCTCCTGGGCAGCATGTTCCAGTGCCCAACGACCCTTTCTGTGAAAAATTTTTTCCTAATGTCCAGCCTAATAGGACAACCTGCATTAGATATCAGGGTGGGAGAGGTCGGGGGCAGATAGAAGGATAGCATAGTAAAAAACAATTAAGACGCAAGTACAAGAACAGCATTATATCCTAATTTTTGAGGTCAAAGAACACAGAGGATATGACAAAGGATATACTGAAAGAATAATGTAAGAGCATAGAAGCAAATCAGTTTCCATTAATTCCGTCATCATCTAAGACAAGACACATTTCCAATAAGAATTTTTTTGCTGGTGTTGAGTGTCATTTATAATGACAATCAACGAAGTAGTGAAGTTATAGATCAATTTAAGTCATGTCAGAGACAAATCTGAAGAAGATTGAACAACTACAAATAGCTGTAAATGAATTTAGAGCTGGGTGGGTAGTCAAAAGATAGTTTGTTATTTTGAGATGGCAGATACCATAACATATAGTTTAAGAAAGATGAGAAAGCTCAGCTCTAGAAGAAAATTAGATCACGCACAATACATCAGGAAAGGGAATGGGAAGAAATATAGTAGTCGGGGCAGGGGAGGGGGACGAACAGACAAAAGGCTTCATTTGTTCAATCTTATCTGAAAGAAGTACAAGAAGGGAGATGTTTCTCAGTTTTCTCCTACACATTCTGGGACAAACAATTAGCAGAGTCATCATCTTAACTGGAAACTACATTTTGGGAGGAGTATCAGTACATTGAATTGATAGAGAATTTTATTATTCTTACCTAGAAACCCTTTATGTTTAAAACAGGTCTCATTGCAGGAATCAAATTCCAGAAATCATTTCTCAAACACGGTATGAACATATAGCTAATACTTATGATGCAAGCTGGCAGTGTTACCATCATATGGATGTAATTAGATTTAACTGGCTCTAGCAGCTACATAAATATTGCCCTAATATACCATTTAAACTAGAAGTATCATTATGATTTTAACTGATACTTAATATAATTTAGTATTAAAAACTTGATATTTATACAAAAGTATTTAATTATTTTAAATCTTACTGTAATTAAGAGTTTTCAAGTTCTTTATAATACTTCAGCACCTGCTTCATTCTTGTCCACAGTACTGTGAAAAATGATCAATAAATAGGACATTTACTTTAATCACACAAGTGAAATATTCAAATTTAATCAACCTGCTGTTAATCTTATTGCTTCTCTTAATGTGTGTAGTAGCTGTTAAATGAAGAAATAAAGATTTTCACACTAGTATTTCCCCCGAGGTGGAAATGCTACCACATCTCATCATGAAACAATTTTGTACAATCACATAAGAACAAATTCTAGCAAAATTTGAATAAATAAGATCTGTTCGAACCTGGCAACAACCTGGCAAGCAACTTTAGGATCTAGTAGATACTTTTTGGAAGGAATAATGTAGAAAATGGTACATCTCAACCTTATTTAGATAAGTTGTTCTTTTTCCCTTTCTTTGGTGCAATGAAATATGTATTATGAAAATTTTTTATTAAACAAGTACTACTTTTACGGACAAACATATGCTTATTCAGAAACCAGAACCCATGAGATTAAGTGAATTGAAATAAAGAGGTTTGCTATTTATATGCTAATGCACAGCATATTGGAAGAACATAGAAGGACTAACAATACATAAAGTTAAGTAGTCAAAATATATGGCTATGTTTCTGTAGTCAAAAGAATTAGCAATTAATTTTAGTACACAATCATTTAAAAACATATTTCAGGATTGTCTAGTTGACAAATTACTCTCCAAATATACAGCATGACTTTATCTTAGCCTCTCCTTCCCTTTAAAGGGGGTGAAAGGAATTATAGTAGAAGTCAGAAACAAATTATTCTCCTTTTCTGAATGGTGTCTAATACAGGCACAGGATAAGGTGTATTGAATTCAAACAGTTTCAGGGGAAAAAAAATCAGAATAAAATTAAGTATAACAACCCATCTCATCATCCTGATGCAGGGTAAACCTCATGGAGGGTAAACCATCCTGATGCAGGGTAAATTCTGATGCAGGGTAAAGGCTTGTGAGACCTTCTGCAGCACTAAACAATAATTCTTTTTATCCTGAGGTTATCATTACATCCTGCAGATATTAATTACACTGCATCAAGAAGATAAGATAAGATTCATGGCCTTTGGAGTAAGCCCCTGCAGGTAATCAAAGCTCTTGACAGCACTGATATATTTACTGGTTTTGTTCTCATCATCCACACCAACTGCTCACCTTCCTGCAAAATTCAGCTACTCAGCTAACCAAATATGCGTACTTTCATATTATTCAATTAAAAAAAAGAAAAGACCTCAAAAATTAACATTCACATGTTGGTTTTGGACACTAAATTGCATAAACTTGTGAAAAAATAATCCCAGAGATGTATGGACATTTGATGATGAATTTAAGACTAGCTAAACTAGATTTAGCTCACATTTTAAAGGTAATTACTGCAAGTAAGTAGATTTTTTTTTAATTAAGTATCAGTATACCAGTTGTGCTAAGAGGTAATGCTGTTTATACATAAATACGTGTACACACATTTATATACACATATATTCAATACATGTTTGAAATATTTTTGAATTTATATATTTAACTAACTCCCCCAAACAGGCACATGTGGCTACATTTTGGCAGGAAAGAATCAGCTGCCAGTAGAAGACATTTCAAATAGCACACGTATAGCCAGCAAAGGTGAAACTATCTTACTTAACAGCTTGCTTGGATGTGCATTAAAACCTAATGTCTGCCATGAAAAAATTCAACACATCATCAATTATGCTACTGGATTATCGCAAATGGCCAACTAATAGAATAGAAAAATAACTATAGTTATTATTCTTCCTATGCAAAATTCCTTCCATTAATGCTCAGCAACACTCATTTGGCAGCTGAACATTTTTTTTAAGCAGCAGATAACAATGCAATTCACAAAACAAAGATAAGCTCAATGGTTTCCAGGAAACTGAAAGATGAAAGAATGCGGAGAGAGTCAGACATGGTTTCAAATGAAGAACAAGTGAACTAAGGTCAAACTAAAACCTAAAAGAAATTCAGCAAGAGCCCAAAAACCACAGTACAGATACATTTCATTTCAATTGAAATTTCACAATGCATTTCAACAATGCATACAATACATTCTTTGGTATATTAATTCACTGGGGACAATTTTTTTTCAAACTAAAGGAGGAACTCGGATTCCAAAGCCCTCAGTTTCATTACTTCAAGTATAATACTTAGCAGACTTTGCAGTTTTTGTATCAATTATAAACTATGTTGAAGTCTTATCTTCCAGCTTTCTTTTGTGTGCTGAGTCCCGGAATTAGCAGAAACGATGAAGTCTCATAGCCTACATGAGGTAAAGTGTAGTGTAGGAATCCATAATTGTTATAATTTCTGAAACCAGCATCGACTAAATAGCCTATAAATAAGATCAGTGTATCCCTCCCCCTTAAATAGAATGTGAGGAAACCTACCATTACATGAATCAATTTGAATAACTCATTTTGCAGTAGTGGAATAAACACAGCATTCTACCATATACAAAAAAAATATTAATATGCCTACTGCAAGTTACTCCCTAACACATAAAGCTAAATTTTGCTTAGTTAAACCACCCATAATTTGCACCTAGGAAACAAACAAACAAAAGAAACAACAATAAAAATTAAAGATTTTATCTGAGGGATTTTTAAAATACATTTTAAAAAGTCATCTTTCAGACATTAAATCTGTAAAATACTGTATTTTTAAATTATAAAGCCCAGTAAAATCATGGATTCAGAAATAACATTCATAACTGCTGACGAGTCACCCCCTCTACTCAGAGCAAATTTCCAATTTTAGGCAGTGAATTACAGTGGTTGAAGAAAGAGTAAAGAAGAAATTTAAATGCAATGCAAATTTTAAATAGATAATTTAATTTGCTAAGCTACAAAAATAAATGAACATTAAAAGCTGCACACCTGGAATCTTGCCAAAAGTGAGAGGCAGTCTCTCACAACCTGTATTTTATACCACAGAAATTATGTTTACACTAGTAATAATATCCCTTAGAACCATGCCTAGGCATTCTTTCTGAGCTACAGTGAAGAGTGCCACCTATTGAATAACAAACAGTATTTCCAGAAATAATTAAATTACTCTGGAAGCATGTCATCAACATATTCCCCCCTCTTACTCAGCCTAAGCATTCAGCTTAGCTTTTCATCCCATGGCTTCCTGGCAGAAAGCAGTTTTGCTGCTAACATCGTTAAATGATTGATGGCCAAAATATTACTTCGATATAGAAACAAGGCACCCAATCCACACTGCATAAGAGTGACTTATTTTTTTAGACATTCCTGCATCAAATAAGAAAAAATTCAGCTGGCATATGTGTTGCATCAGAAGGAGATACCATCCTGTTTTGTCCAATCTTCTCTAGTAATAACTGTATTTTCCAGAAATATAAGATTAGAAGGTATTAAGGACACAAAACTATATTTTCTATACTTTTTATTTCACTCTTAGAAGGAATAAAATACTTTCATTTATACTTGAATATTTATTTATTTTGGCAGCTAAAGTATCTCACAGAGGACCTAATACATAAATATCTCATATCCATATAATATGATCTGAGTCATGCTACAGAGCAGCAACTGATAAGAAGACACAGTAAGTCTTCCCAAGAAAGGCTTACCAGATGTTGCATAGCTTGCAGCAAAGCTAGCCTCACTATGAGTTACATATTGGTACAAAAATTCTATGTTTATAAACACTGTAAATTAACACTACAGTCTATCAATTTAATGTTCTAAATATAGGCAATCTAGCCAAGGAAAAATGTGTGGTATGTTGCAAGAGTCTGCGTGTAGTGTGATACCAAACAATACAGTCATGATCCAACCACGACTTGGAACAGACCCACTTATATACAAAATATTTGAATTAGTCAGCAGCCCACTGCATTTCCCAGGCCTCCTCTAGACGATCACACAGTTCCCACAAGCACTTCCTCAGATTGTGTTTGCCTCATGAACAAGGTCAGTAGTGACAAAGAGTGATATAAAGGTCAATGACTAGGAAAAGATGACAATATACAGACTTATTTTATCTGTTTACCCATTAATCTATTCAATATACTTAAGCCACACAGAATTTTTCTATTTATTTGACTTCTGTATTTTAACTGTCTAATATAATAGAGCAGTGTATTAAAATTAAGTTCTACTGTTGTTTTTGTAATTAGAATAGATAAGAGCTAAATAAGCTGCCTTAGAGTAGCAACAAATAAATCTTCTTCAAGGACAGGGATTTCACAGTCTCTCCACGTAACCTGCTCCCCGTTCTAGTTACCATTAGAGGCGTCTGGGTTTTTTTATAAACCCAGTTGGAATTTCCCCTTTTCAATTTATGAATATTGTCTTGTGTTCATTACAGAAGCTCCACCTGTTGGAAATCTACCATTAGGTCTGTCTGAACCACATCTTGTCCCTGTTAAGCAGACCAAGTCTCCTCAGCCTCACAGGTCAAGGGCTTTAACCCCAAATCTTCTCAGTGGCCCTCTGGTGAATCAGCCTAGGTGTGTCAACACCCCTCTTTACTGGGGAGCCCACAACTGAATGTGATGCTCATAGACACCATCTGAGTATCAGGTACAGGTTATGCTTATGTTGATACAGCCAAGTACACTGCTAACCTTCACCACTGCAGGGCATGCTTCTGGCTTACATGTAGTCTATTGTCTACAATGATGTCAGGACCTTTTCACCAGGGCTGCCACCTTGCACTGGTAGAGAGAATTATTCCTCTCTAATGCTGAACTCTGCATTTATCCTTGACAAATTTCATACAGTTCCTGTCAGCTCACTCCTCCAGTCCGACTTCCAGGGACTGGCAACCCTGCTCTCCAGCATACAGAGCGGATCTAGTAATTTCATCAAAGATGGCAATTAGGTGGGTCAAGCATGACTTACACTCAGTAAATCTATGCTCACTATTCGCAATCACCACCTTCATTTGCACAACTCTTATTTTTATTATCTATACTGATGCCTCTTGATAATGTGCCAAAATACTTCGGGGTTCCTCGTAAAAATCCAGCTTCATTAAGTTACCCATGCCAGCTGTCATCTCACCTCTGTCTCTTGTACACTACTGTATTAGTTTGTCTTCCCCACATAGCACATTCTGTGGAGAAACAAAAGCTTTCTGATCTCAAAGCAGAAAAGTCACACTAAATAAAGTTGTTAAAAAGCTATGTGTATATAACCAGGTTTTAACTGCCACTGCCAGCTTCATAATGCAATAATGCCCTTCTGAGTCTTCAGTAGTTTCATTTCTGACTTCCCCTGAGCATGGCAAACTTTCAAAGTTTTATATGAAGTTATTAAAAAAAAAAAAAGAAAAAAGGAAAGAGATTTTCCTCCTGTTGATCTTAACAAGGTTTATGAGATCAGCCAATGGAGAACACTGGCTTTTAGGACAAACAAATAACAACTGTATCATCTCAGAACTCTCCTTTTAAATTCATCTTTTTTGAATGTTTTATACATTTTCTCCCTAATTCTCTTCTGTATAAGCCACTTTGTAGCTCTTTCAGCATAGAGCAGGCAGAATGTTTACAACATATATTTAAAAATGAGTAAAACGACTTATGAAGTCCTGGAGGTTCCCCTGTCACAAGTTTTCAGTTAGAATTTCCTTATTGCAACTTGAGAGTAATGCAATTAATTAATTAATTAATTATAAATATTGAAAGAGAAAAGAATAGTAATACATTATCTGAGAGAGGCACACAAGTTTTGGGTTGTCAGTCTTGGTTCCATGACTTAGAAATAACTTATTTGGCAGAAATCATGTTTAACAATAGGATTCTCTCGGATTTTAAACTGCCTTTTCCATATCCATTTTTACTCAAAGTAGTAATTAGGATGAGATGTGATGAACTTTTTCTAAACCAGTAATGATTTTTTACTACCACTTTACTTACACGCTCCTGTTTTAAAGGCCCTTGCACCTATGAAATTCATGTATTAAATGAAAATTGAGTTAAAAAAATACCTTAAATGAATTCAATAAATCTAAAACACATAACTTAGCATACACAATGTTCCCACCAGACCTGGTCCTTCAGGGAACACTGAATTATATGAGCCATAAAAAAAATGCTTTTAGGATATATTTTTATGTGGTTGTTTATGCTATCCCCCTCTGGAAAGGAAGAGAAAGGAATAATTTATTTCACTCTGAAAGACACTATGTTAATGGGAAACATGCATAATGACTGAAAGACGTTTCCTAGATTAAGAAAAATTATTTTAGACTTTTGCTTGTATATAATTTTGGGGATTCCTTCAGGAATTTACACAAGGTTGTAGAATTGTTTTATTTTAAGAAGATGGAATGATAAACTCCAAAGTTTTCAAACTCAGGAGAGAAAACTACAATAAAAGTAGGAGACTTACAAAATTTTCCACTAGGGATTTCAGCTGATGATCTATTTCTTTCAGACGATTTTGTTGAGCACGTTGTTCCTTACTGTCCCGCAGAACCTTTTCACCTGGAACTGCTTCTAGGCTTCTGTTTGCATAAGCCAGAGCTTCCTGACAAAAAGAAGAACAGGCAGAAGTTAAACATATGACTTCATATTGCTACAAAGCTGAACAAGTGTTCTTTTGATTTGTATTACAAAAATATTGTTATACTTAGAATAATGTGTCAATTTCAAATTTCACAAATGCATAATTTTCATAATGCACTTTTTCAAATACAATAGCCAAACATCAGCCTGGACTTATTTCAGTAAAAGAATATTTCCCCTTCACATTTTAAGAACAACTTCTAAGCCTAGAGAGCTAACATTTTGATGCTTAAAATCTCTACAACCACAAAAATCCACTAAGTATCCAGAAGCCTGAATGAGGGGTTCAAAGCCTGCTACTACTAACCATTGTGGGATCAGAATTAGGCCAAGAACCGAGCTGAAATGACTGTAGGTTTTGTTTACTAGATATCAATGAGAAAGTTGGAGTTAGAACTACAACTATTGTTAAAGATGTGGGTTACGCATTCTCAAATCCTTCAGTAGCTTTGGATCAGATTCTGAAGTTTTCATCTGTCCTGAATACATTCAAGGTTCAATATTACCTGAAATTTGGATCACTAAGAATGGCAAGTATTGGCAAAACAGTGAAGTAATGTTGTAACTGGAAAACAACAAAGCTTTCTCTTGCAAACTAGAGATCCTATGGAACTTAAGGAATCCAAATCACAGAATCACAGAATCACAAGGTTGGAGAAGACCAAACTAAATGATGGCAGAAGGGGAAAAATACAATCAAAAAAACTTTGTTAGTTAATTCGACCCAGTGGAATATGGGCAACCCTTTAATAAGAACATACCCTATTCATTCTTACTTTCAGAAGCAGCTCAAGCAATCTTAATAAACAAACACAAGGAAAAGATTTTCAAGTACCATTTCTAATTAAAAAGAAAAATAACCTTCGGAATTTAACATTTAATGGAATAATTCTCAATTACAATATATGAAAAACAGCTAACATCTCTAAACAACTTTTTCTAAACATCAAACAAATCTACAAGTTTTGACGTTTATACCAAACTATTAGATGCCTGAAAATAAACTTATTTTAACCCAGTACAAATCTTTGAATATATATTTACAATTAGCAATAGTTGGCAGTACCACAATGCCAGTAAATTTTCCTTTAATAGAGAGAGATACAAATAGTACCATCATCTTTTAAGGATTAGACTCTCTCCAAACTGGACTGAAACTTAATGTGCACCACCTAAACTCAAATTCTTAATACTGGGCTTCTAACTACAAAGGGTTTTTTAATGATGTATGATGTTCAATGTAAAGAAGTCTGCATGACTGACATCTATACAGAACATAAAAAAAACAAAAGACTTATTTAAACTCCTGTAGTATGTGAAACAAGGATACGATGTTTATACCTGCAATATAAATATAAAGCTCTCAAAGCAGCTTTAAGTATAACAACTAAAGTTCCTCCATAAGAGGAATTGCTTTTACATGGCTTTGTTCTTTCAGTGATTTTAATGCAAGTGAAATTATTCATGGATGGGTGGGAGGAAGATGATAGCATGATATTTATTTTTCTTTTTTTTCTTAAAAGAAAAAAGAAGTTATAGCTATTTCTATAATTAAAATTCTAAATCCATTCTTTTGATCTGTGCACATACAGAGACACTGCCATGTCAGCAGCTAGTGCTCAGCATAGATCAGTGCTTCAGTCATAACTAAATCTTTGTTTTAAAAAGCACTGTTATGAATGCTCCTGTAAAGGATTTGTAACTAGTAGTAGAGAAAAGTCACTAAATACTGCGTCACACTTCCCAGTATTTTATTTTGGGGTTGGTATGCACAGACTACTGGTTGAATATTTTTTATATGAATTCAGCCTTTGTCAAACAACAGAGCTTAAACTGCAAACAGCATGTCTCAAAACATTATTGCTGCAGTATCAGCTAGATTTAAAGAGGTGACCACGAGTCATAAAATCAAAAAAGTTACTATCTTCAAATACACTTTCTTCTCTACACCTACATCTGAAGCAAAGTTTTATGCAGATCTCTGCCCTAGCCTTTCAAATACTTTCAGGCACACGTTTCATTGTACAGACAGATCAGCTGCTGCAAGAGCTTACATGCACCATCTTCAAACTTCAGGAAAACTATACATCACATTCAGCATGATTTTAAGCCTGGTTGCTTCTCTAGTAAGATAATATTGTTCTATCAAAAGAAATTCCTAACTGAGGTAAACATGACAATTCTGTTCTCCATAAACTTTTCTTGAATATCAATTTCTGCCATAATACCTAGCCAATTCTTATCAGAGCGTGCTGGATAAAATTTGAACTGTGAACATTTACCAGAAAGCAGAAGTAAAAAACACTTGCTTCAACATTTCTCCAACATCAACATCCACAACTGACATAATTCTCTTTAGACAAGATGGCAAAAAAAATTAGTTACTTTTTACTCTCTTCTCTGATCAGCATGGTATTACACATTTCAATCATGCTTCCTCTTACTCATTTTTCCCCATCTCTGTGTAAGTCACTCCTTGCACAGAAGCCATCCTACACTTCTGTGCATTCTGTAATCAGCTTCGCATTTTTCCTGTACTGGGGACCATGGATGCATATATGGTGACCATATATGGTCAGGGTATATGGTGCACTACAGACATGTACAGCAGCAGTGATAGCTTCTGTTTCATTCTGTATTCCTTTCATAATTGTGCCTAATAATCTATTTGATATCTGACCACTTTGGAGCACTAAAGCTGCTGCTTTCACAGAATTGTTTTTACAGTCTCATTTCCCTCATCTCTGAATAGTAACTGATCAGAACTCACACTGTATGAGCAAAGTTAAGACTTTTCCCCACTTAATAATTTTTTAATATTTTTCTCAAGACATCGCTAAAGAAATGCAGTATTACATCACAGCAAACATTTTATTGTCAATGTTTCAAAACTTTCAAAACATTTTATGTTTCAATTATAAGCACATGTAAGTAGCCAAGGTACATTTGAGTTTAACAGATATCTAAAAGTCTTAGAGATGAGGTAGGAAATTAAACATGAGTGAAGATACAACTACAAGCAACAGCCAAAGCTGTAATGATGATAAGGCAAAAGAGATACATCCAGCATTTGAAATGGCCAAAATTATTTGTTGCACTTCCTCTTCTCCAGAATTCTATAAATAAATAAAACCAAAATCCCATCTAATGAAAGGTATAGGCATCATACAGTCTTCTTGAGTCACAAAACTGGCTTATCTGCTGCTAATCATGCCCTGAAACAGAGACACCAGTGAAAATCAGCTGTTCTAGAGAAGTGCAGCTATGGAATGTAGGCCATGAGAGAATTCATTAATTGAAACATTAGTGTATTTTCAGATTTATTTATCATTTTGAGTATATGTTTAGTTTTAAACTGTTAACTACAGTTTACTGCTATAATTGAAAAATGGAATATTTTTCTGATAAAAGAAACCCAATCAGGTATAAAAGAACTCTTCAAGGTACTACACAAGATTGCAGTAATTGCCTTTATAATACAATTAAGCAGACAGATATTACTGGTTTTTTTAAACATTGTTTCCATTTCATTTTACTTTGAAGCTGGTAATTGTACTCATCACACACAGTCTTACACTTAGTTTTCTTCATCGTACCACCTTCCTGTCTCTTCCAGGATTGCACTCAATTTAACTTGTTTTTTCCCAAAAATATTGAGTAAGACAGAAGCTTTTTAAATATTTCGTTAAGCTGGCACAACAACAAAGACACACTGCAGAGAAATACAGCCCTGACGAGAAACATTTTCATGTAAAAGAGAACATTAGTAATGGAAAACCATTCTGAATCCAGCTGGACTCACTGCACAAAAAGATGAATCTGTGCTTCTCTGTAACAGCTCAGCTACGGTACTGTAGGATAATTAAAGCCACTTGTTACAGCTTTTAGAGTCAGAGCATGGTTCCTATATCCTGACAAAGTGTCTATCAGCGGCAGAAAGCAGATCGCCCACTGAGCCAGTGGTGATTAAGAGTTTACATATTTAAAGTTACATCCAATGCAGTTCTTGGAAGTAAAGAATGTGCAGCTTTACAATATGCAACTCTAGGCTAATCTTGTTTTAATTACTTCTAAAATTCTCAGTGAAAATCCAAGCAGATGATTTATACACTAACAGCTTTTCCCAATGTTCCCCATCACTAATGCATTATACCCTACTGAATGACAACAGATGAAATCCACATTATGAAAATCAGAAAGAATTTCAGTACTGATTTTTTGAAGAAAGATTAACATCACTGAAATCAGAAATGGGCATCCATGTTCCAAATTAGACTTGTGTCCCATAACAACTAGACTAATTAAAAATAAATTCTATACATACAGAGGTGTTTTTTAGCCCTTTCCTAACACCTTAAGAAACAAATATTGGAGTGCATTCAAATTTATTTCCATAGCATATATGCCAACACCTTTATTTAGCAATTAAGTTTAACAGCATAGACACCAGTCATGGGAGAAGTAGTGACACAATCTAAGCTGAAATTCTGTATAAAAGAAATCAAGAGAAACTTATCTGAGACTTCAGCATTACCAGATTATCACTAAAACATTTGAATACTACAAATCTCCAGTCCCACCAACAGATATTTTGTCTCTCACAATGTAGATTGCACCTATCAAATCAAGCTTCAGGAAGAAGTTATCATTGACTTGCCTAAAGTCTGGATCACAATGAAAGTACAGCAACCCCTAGATACTCTGTCCTCTGCTGAGAGAAGCATCTTTGAACACAAAGGAAAGCAGGAACGAAGGCACCTACAGGACTCTGGAGTACACTGGGAAGCAGCTGGAAATCATACTTCTAGAATTAGATCGCTGCACAGTGGGAAGATTTGTATTGGTTTTTGTTTTGTTGGGTTTTTTTAAAACTTGCTTTGCATTTATGCAATCAGTATCCTTGTAAATTCAGTTTTAAATAACTACAGCCTCCTACTCACTTCAACTTATAGCTCTTTCTCTGAATTTACAAAACTACCTTTAAATACCCCTATTCTTTGGTATTTTTCATAAAAATGACTCACTTGTTTGTCTGAACAAAAGAAAAAAATTACAAATGCAATCCCATAAGTGTTCCCTGGAACTACGTCTGAAAGCCTTTTATGCACTACAAAACAAAGCTGAAGGGCAAATGCTTTTCACTAATGAGGGAAACTTATGGTAACTATCTCTTTTTAATTGTTACTTTTAATATTACTCAAAAAGATAATGCATTACATTTCAATAAGCATACACATAAATGCAAGTTTCTATTCAAATCCTTTTGAATTTTTACCTGAAAAGGAAGCAGCAACAAGCACTTGGACAAATGCTCCCCAGAGTATTCAATTACCATAGGCAGTCGCACTAAATTCGAGCTGATGTTTCTTACCAGTGAACAGCAGACCCAGCAGCAATCATTAGCAAGCCCAGGTCCATCAACCTGAGGTAACGGCTAACAACTGCATTTGCATAAATGATTACCCACTAGAGGGAGTCGCTGTTTCACATTTTAAATCCCACGTGGTAAATACTGGACATCAAAATGCGACTTCCTGGAACTGCTAGAGCAACAGAAAATACTGTTACAGGTAAAACAATACCTGAAGTACAGGACTAAGGTAATACAAAAAAAAATTACAATAAAGTGCTCTTTCAAAAAGAAAAAAAATCCCACAGTTATTTTAGACATTCAGAGATATTTCTCACACTGGTAACTGAACACATTGTTTTACCAACTTACGCTCTTAACAGAGACCCTGTCTATAAACTGTATATTTTACAAAAGTAAACAATTTTTGTGCAAATTAGTGGAAAACATAAATTATGGTATTTTGTGTTGTATTTCCTCCATTATATCGAGGCAACATTACTAGGGAATGGGATAAATTGCAGTCTTCCACACACAAAATTCAAACAACCATTTCTCATGGCTGACACCTCAGTGGCTCATTGCTGGCAAAGAAAAAGGACAAAGGCTGTTAAAAACAAGGGACGTCATTTTAATTTATTTTCTACAGCCTTTACAACTGATTATCAGTAATTGCTTTATCTTTTCATATCATAGATGCACTTTTGGAATCCTGAGGTAAGAAGAAATCCGATTCTAATTCCCAAAGATGAATTATCATGGGCGATACATCACTATGCTGACAAAACCACCAAGGCCCTTATGCAGTTAAAAATGTCTGAGTTACCAATTCCTGCATATGAAATTTCTTGTTGAAAGTGAGGAATCAACAAATGTTAAAAGCAAGACAGTTCTTTAACTATATATCACTCAAAATAGCAACATACTATTTTTCTGTATGATTTCTTTAGCCATCTTCACTATTTAACATGCATACTTTCAGAACAAATAAGACATATCTGAAGAAAAAAGCAAAAATACAACTATATATGCATGCTGTATTTTCATTTAATTCAGATTTCTACACACACCAAACAAGAAATCTGCAACATAAACTCTGTTCTGCAATATACCTGATAAACCTGTCTTGGAGATTTTGAGCAAGAGTTGGAAATAGCAGAAAAATCCCCCTCATCAGATAGTAGCACTTGAAGCTTAATGTTTATCTCATTGAGGTGATGAAATTCAATTGGTTCAGCTGTGTATCCTTCTCCTGGTGCTAGCAAGCCACAGACATCCTTCTGCTGAAAGATACAGAAAATATTTAATGCTCATTCCCAAAGTAAACAGATCATAAAGGCAGTTACATGTCAAGTGTATTTATTTTTCAAATAAACCATACTTAAGAATAATAATCTAAGTTTTCAACCATCTCAGTGTATAGCTGAAATATGCCAATATTCAAGTATCAAACACACTCAAAAAAAACCAAAAACACAAAAAAGAAACCCAAAAACTCCCTTGATTAAGTTCTCTTCAAGCTGCAGTGAAGTGCTTTGGATAGTTAACCCCTTTTCCTCAACAACGCATCTCACATCATGGCCTCTTGGCCAAGTTCGTCAGACCTGGAAAACAGTTTCATGCTGTGCCAAGCCATGCCTACTGCAGCTCCCTTCCATGGATGGAAACTCTTCCCTTGCCGTGGTTTCTGAAGTCATTCAACATAGCAGTTCCAGCTTCCTTTTGAAGGATCACAGTATTGCTTAGGTTGGAAAAGACCTTTGAGGACATTGAGTCAAACCATAAACCTAACACTGCCAAGTTCACCACTATGTCCCTAAGCACCACATCTACACATCTTTGACAACCACTTTCCTTTCAACAGGAGAGGAAGTCTTACCAAAACCAAGCTTAGAATGAAACTGCAGGAGCTGATGCTATGGTAGAAACAAACTGGAGCCAAATCTCAAAACAAGGATATCAGATGTGATGTGACACTTGCAATGTATTGCCAAAGAAGAAAAGAAGGCATTCATAGAAAAACAAAGGAACAGCTCCAAGGGGAGTAGCTGCTGCACTTCTAGAGCCCCAGTATGTTATCACAGAAACACTGGGAGAGACAGAGAGAGTACACCTTTTTCCTGATCACAATTTACATGGGGTTTTATTCTCTTGATAGCAATAACGCCTGACTAACCAATGAGAATACATGCTCCTAGTACAGACATTTGCATATTATGGTGAGCTTGGCCCACTTAACCCAAAAAAATGAGCTCATATTCACAAACAAATGCATGTTCTCCACAGCAATCTGGCACTCTTGTCTCACTCTCAGGAAAGCAGGTCTGCACAACCACCATTCACTGGGAATGACACAAGCAGATTACATCTCTGTCCTGACTGCAAAGAAAATCAGGTAGGACCTTGGAAGGGCAGAGCAGATATGTGGGTGAGGACAAAGGTGTATTGCTTCTTTCCTTTCTTTTCCCTAACAGAAGAGGCCAGCGCCTTGCCCTAAAACTTCAACATCTGTCTTTCAAGTGATTCATCTCCACCCCTCCTTTACAGGTTCCAGATTAGTCCTCTGGCTATTCAAGCAGTAGCATCCACACAAGAGGAGGAAATATCAGCTTCCAATTACAATACCACTGTTATGAGGTCATCCCTGGTTCATCCCCATTACCCTAAACCACACTGCTTACAAAAAGAAAAAAGCATAACCCAAACACCTGTCATAAGTTACCTCCATATTCAATTAAACAACAACAAAAAAGACGTAATCCATTTTGTGAAACAAAATCAGTTGTTCTAACGCTTTCTCATACAAGCCTGACCCAGTCACAACCTAACTCCAGAAGAGCCACTCAGAAATATCTCTAGAAGCTTGCCAGCTTAGTGGAAGCATTTGTGCAGGTGTGACAGTGATCACCCTAACACAAGCATCCAAAGAGGTACTACATTTGTGCCATGTTAACCATCCCCTAATCAGACACTGAAGAGCACAACGTAAACACACAGAAATAACTCTACAGGAGTCAGCTAATCTGCAACTGGGCTCATTAGCTACAGCTCAGTATCTGTATCCTGTGCTCTCACATTCAAGCTCCAAGTATCCAAATTTCTCCAGTAGCTACTTTACTCCAGGGTTAAATGGACTCACATATCCTCTTTTGTAGTTTCAAGATGGCTTTGCTTGCAAAATAAGCTTCTGTCCTGCCAGTGTTTCTTGTGTGTTAACTCAGAACCATACGTTTGTAACAGCTTATTAATGTGGAACATCTGAAACAAATTATGCCCCTGCAGCTTTGACAGGGATTAACATGAATGTGTACTTCTAAAATATTTTAAATGCTCCTAAAACATTTATTTTCTTTAAAAACTGAGAAGTGCTCTTTGGACATGTGACATATTTAGTAGTATGAGTCAAATGAAGTTATCTAATCCACTTTACACTATACAGAGGAATTCATATAGTATAGCCAGCTCTGCCTTGATTGATAAACTCAAAAACATTACTTTAGTCCATGTGCCTGCACTAGCTTTTTAAAAGTCAGGATGAAATAGGATGAAAGTGCTATCAGCTGGACAGCTACCTGGGACAGCTTGAAGCTGTCTAGATTACTCAATAGCCGGTAATTTCCTCATGATTTTTGTTACAAAGCAGCCACAGGAAATGCCTCACCCATAATAAAATTCAAATGTGGGAGAGGAAGAATCCACCTCCAGACTAGACAGGTTTAAGTAGCTAAGTATTATCCTTTCTTTTATTCTATTTTGGCAGTAGATCTAGGAACTGTCTCCTTTAAAGAGATATCTACTACGGACTAGGCTAATCCACAAATTACTATTCTCATTCTTGTTCATTGTACCAAGACTCACAGTAACACACATCCTGCGTACTGATCTGTTCAATATCTGATATAAACAGTAAAATCTCTATAGAGACATGCCCACATGATAGTGACATGTGCCAAACACAAAATCTGTATAAAAATTATACTTTTCCATAATCGTGATGCTTTGAGAATTGGGGGGAGGGGGAAGGTATGCATTGCTAGTCAGAATTTGCATTAGCTATTCTGCATAAACACCTCTAAATTTTGTGAAGCCACTAGTTTTTTGGGGTTTGGGTTTTTTTTGTGAGGACACAATAACTGTGTATTGTGGGAGAAGACTTTGCAATCAGTAAAATAATTAATTCTATTAAAAAGCCTCTATTCTGTAGGTCAGAAAGCTATGATGTTTGCCAGCAGAAAGCTGTTTTAAAACTTCTTCACATCTTTAAATGCTGATGTTATTCAACTGAAGGACCATGTCCTCAAATTGAAATATTTCCTTGACCAGGAAAGAAGACCAGAAGAGATGCTACTGTTAATCGGACACAACCCTTTCCAGCAAGAGAAAAAGACAAACAAAAAAACCAAAAAAAAACCAACAAAAACCCCACAAACTTCTCCCTATGGTTTCTTCCTATTCCAAGGCTGGATGAAGTACCATTTCAGCTGAACATTTTGCCACCCTTACATGGGATTATAACTCCAAACCTGTTGCAAGCACATCTAATAGAATACCTTGAATCTTTCCCCAAATGCACAGACAGAAGACCGATTGCATAATGATCCAGTGAGCTTTAGCTTTGTTCTTCAATATTCAACAAATGAAAAGTACAGTAAAAATAGCTTTCCTAACCAGTAGATCAACATTAGGCTAAGGAGCCTTCTACCATACCTTTTTAAAGTAAAACCATGTCAACCAAGTCAAATATCTCCATGCAACGTCATTAACTGATTAATATTTCACACAGACAAGTAAGTCAATCTGCAAGGTCAGTGTTTGTGTCTAAAAAAATACGTAAAGAGAGGAACTAATGTCAGGTCAACAGGAAGACTGGTGCAATTTTACATAAGTTAAAAGTTTTTCATCTCATTAACACAAGCACTGAGTGCGGCTGATAGTTTTAAACCTGTGCATACGGATGACCAGCAACGATTATGTTTTCTGTCTTTCTACTTTCATTTAGTAACTGTGAAAGAAGAGTCACTGTTAAATACTGCACACTTTTAGTCATTCAACCCTCAGGTTTTCCTGACAGATACAGACTCCCTTACTTACAGTTGGCCCCACAAAGCTCTGCAAATGCCAAAACTTAGTGTATATTTACTAGTTTCCTTAGAGAAAAGAGAAAAGTTTTGGACCACTGATCAAATGAGTTTCAACCTAGGAATCACATTGAGACTCAATAATTACAGATTTGTTTAATGTCACAAACTGTGAGTAAGTTCGTTCCGCTTCCATAACCAGTTTGGATTCAGACGAAGAAAATCCCAAGCTCACCTCCTTGCCCCATATCCTAAAACACTAATTTATAAGCATGGATTTTAGACACATCTTAGAAAAGAGTAATGAAGAGCAACACCTCTTGGATATATATAAAAATTGCATTTGCTTTCATTGCTTTCTCTCACACCTAAGTTGCTATTTAACCTACTGAAAAATAACTCACTTCAGATCATTTTTAGCTGTGTAAATTAAACAGAAACTGGAACGTGGACATATTTTGTTCATTCTACGCAAAGTTCACGTTTCCTCTTAGGAACTATGATTTTGTGTATACATATAAATGTGAAAAAGTTCATAACATTCCTATAGCCTTAACATAATGTACATTTTAACGTAAAACAAATAAGAAAGGTCACCTAATTTCTTTACACAAAGCAGGCATTTTCCCAATATTTCTTTTTATTTATTATGATGTGAGTTTCTTGAAGCATTATAACAAGTTTACATAGTTTGAGCATATTCATTCTATGACAACACATATCTTTAGCATGTTTAATGCCATATATAGTTGAAAAGTACTCTTAAGACCCAGTATGATTCATTTTTCAAACAAAAATTTGTCTTCCCATCCTAGTACCCTTATGATTACCTCTGTAACACAACAGAGTCCCCAAGAACTCCATCACTGGAACATTCCCCTCAAAGCAGTAAGAAATAAAGGTCATCTACTAGTAACTGGAAGATCAAAAGATTTAATGTCTTCACATCACTAGGAATCATTTTGTGGCACAGATTCTCCTAGAAGCAGTGATTGGTGTGACAATCAAACACTGTTTTTACTCTCCCTTTCCATGAGGAAAGCTATTTCTATCTACTTCAGCTCTTGCTATCCACTGCAGTATGCAGACTGCACGCCCTTTAACAACATTACGTTAAAGCATGAATACCTAATGATTAAGCAGGCTTTGGCTCCTCCGTATACTTCTAAGACAGAGTTAGAAGCCACACAAAGATGTCATGTTATCTTTCTAAATGGTTACATAAGCTTCATCAATGTGTATTCCCCCAACTGCTACATTCCAAAGTGCATCACCGCAAAAACTCCTTGGGAGTTTTTTTGAAGTGGTTGCTGGTCCTTCTACTAGAGACTACAGCACTAGTCACTTAGATTGTGTAAAATGCGAAACTGAGGCCTATCAGAGAAAATAGGTTATCTTCTTCTCTAAGCATGTTTCTGGGGCTCCTTCCATCCATTTTTAACTTTTCTCTTCAGTTCTGCTTTTTTTCCGAGGCCAGGCATGTCCAAATGTTAGCAAAATGAACAAAGCAGCCAACAAAAATTCATTCTTGGAGACAAAGTCAAATGCATTTGTCTAACTTTTTTCTCATATCTCAGTAGGTTTCTTCATGGTAGGACTAAAATCAAATCAATTTTAAATTTACTGTAAAAATAAGCCAAACACGGCAGGACAGAACAAATTAAAGATGCCATACCTCAAGACCTTGCAATTCAATTCCATCCTCTGTATCTTTCAATAGTTCAGTTAGCCTTTTTCTTTCTTCCTCAAGCAGAACAACCTGGCTTCCTGAATCCTTTGCTAGCTGAATTATTTACAAAAAGAAAAAAAGTAAAACCAGAACTCCATTAGTTCAAACGGCACCAAAACAAAGTTTTTAAACTCTGAAATTAACATCCAAATCTAGTTTATTGCCACAATACAAATTATCACTCTGGCAAAAACATCTCCATAATAAATTGATAATTTTCTAATAGTCTGGCATAGCTGGAGGGGCAGATATTTTTCATTAAATGAATACTCATTATAGCAACTAGGTCTTCACAGAAAAAAAAAAAAGGCATCTGTGTTCTGACTGAAAGAAGTCTTGTGCAATAAGGGTCCCATGCAGGCTATGCATAAATAAAGAATAGATATGAAGGTTGTTCATGTATAAGAAGAACATCTTCCTTTAACTTAACAGTAAATACATTTAAAGAAAATCTTAGGAAATACTTGCCCTCAAAAGAAGTTGAGTACAGGTACAAACAGAACAATTCAATTTCCAGTGCTCTTTAGCAAATACACAGAAGCAGTATTATTCCCCATCCAAGCAGAGAACTATTTTATACAGGACATAAACAATACTTTTTAACAGCAATATCTTTTTTCATTTATGGCTAATTAACTTATAATGTTCCCAATTAAAAAACCCAACTGTCTCCAGAAGAACTCACATACTATTTTTTAGTTAACACTTAACAAAATGTTAATGATCTTCTGCTTACCTCAATGTTCTTTTTAATAAAATCTGGATTGTTTTTACTCTTGCTATGTGTTTGTTCTGCTTGATTGAGAAATTCATTTGTTTCTAATTCACTTGGACAATCTGAAGTTTGAAGAAGAAAAGTTGCTAAGTTGTAATCGTTCCTTTTCTGATTCAATGAGAACTACAGCAACAGCAATCCCCAATTATATCTTTAATAAACATGCAAAGTGGATTGACAGAGTTCTTAAGTGTTGTTTTCATTGTTTACATAAACTATATTGCTATATTTAAAATATAACTGTTGTCAAAATCTAATCTCATTTTTAAGCTTTTATTATATGAAATGATTCAGTCTTGCAAAGCCTAAAATACTTTCGGATTTCTGACCTCAAAAATGTTAAATATGGCCCCTTTAAAAGCCACAACATTCCTTTGATCCCTATCATTGTTTCAATTTTATCATCAGTACAAAACCAGACAATTTTTTTGAAAACCACAGAACTATTTGGAGACATATCAAGTACATTTTTTAAAATAAAACAGCTGAAGAACAGACAATATAGTTGGTATTATTATAACGCGGCTTATAAAACAAATTTTATTTAAAAATAAAACACATCATAAAGCTGTAAAGCTATTAAACAGACATATGATATTCTGACATCACCACACATATGTTTTTTTCAACAACAGGTTTCTATCCATCATACAAAAATCACCATATACGCTTTTTCAAAGACTTATCAGTTTTAAAACAGCAATTCCTTTAGAAACAGCAAATATATATCACAATGAATAACAAGTCAAAGCAAACACAAACAACTTATAAGTTTCAACAACTACCTCAAAAGTAAGCACAGTACTTTTTGCTTTTCTGGAAAGCTGAGATTTGAAAAAAAAAAAGGGTAGGCTATTTGCCTAGAAGAAAAAAAAACAATTTAACATCTTAGATACTAGAAGATAGGCTATGGAAGCTTGCATGGAACTAACTCTTTCAGAGTGAGTAGATTGAAAGTGAATTCCCAAAGATATTAAATAAATTCCATGCATCCTTTTGCCCATTTTTTTCCAAGATCATGTAAATAATGTGCAACATTCTTACCAATCAGACTTACTCTCAAACTGCAAGTAAACCTTAAAGGACTGAGATAGTTGGATTTGACCAAGAACTCTATCACCGTTCAAATGCACAACCATTCTCTGAAAACATCCTAAACTACCTTTAACATTACCAGGTAACATCTTGGATCTATCAACTGGATCATATAAGAATTTATCAATCAATAAAAACATGACAAGTTGTACACTGAAATGAGTAGAAAACACCAACAAAACATGCAGCATATAGGAAACACTACTTTTAAGCTATATCTTAACTGTAGAATAAGCATTTCTGAGATGGAGCTCTCACAGAGAACATGTCCGAACATTCAAGCGAAGAAGGGACAGACATACGTCACTGACACAAAGAGTTCATATAAGAATGTCATGGGTAAGTAAAAGAAGGGCTGAAGCTCAATAAATTTTGCTGACAAGTCTTGGCAGATTTGGCAAAAATTTCAAAGCTTTGGTACAAACCTTGATGAGACTGCTAGAGTAATATTATAAAACTAATACAAACATTCTTCTTCACAGGTTAAGCTCCTCTTGTTCAATGTTGACCTTTGTGACAATTGTTACATAGAAATCCAAAAGCAACCAAAACAATATGTCTTAGCTATTCAGAAAACATATCAAAAGCCTCCAGCAGAAATAGTAAAAGTCACTTATGCAATTTATTGCTCATAAGTTGTAAGTGATCTGTACTTCATGCATTCCCAAACTAGTAGAATGTAGAATATCTCAGAACAGTGCAAGCAACAGCATCTCCCAACCATGCCTGCACTGGGTGTTGCAGAAGTCACTGCTGTCCTGAATACCGGTAATGAAACCTGCTATTGCTGTTCAAGGAGACTCCAGCAAAACTCAGAAACTGTGAAGGTGGAAACCGAGGGTCAACCTTCATTTTAAGGGTGTAACGAAGACGTATGTCAGGAAGACAGAGAAATCAAAAGCACTACTCCAACCAGTGTGAAGAAACATTTAATAACACAAAGTTAAGGTCACGTACCGGTGGACTAAGACAAGTGGTAAAATTATAAGGGAGCTGAGGTTCAGATTTAAAAAATAAACATGTCCCGTTCTAAATACTGCAGAGATTCCACTAATATCAGTGGTTCAACCTAGAGCAACACCCATTTATTATGTCCTTGTCATCTTAGCCAGTGACCAGGAAGTTAAGTCCCCTCTGTTTACATAGAATGGTAAAAAAAGAAATAAACAATTGCAGCTGATAGCAATAGCAGCTGAAGCTATTCTTATGTCACAACACATGTGAAAAGTTACCCAACCACACAAATTTAAATTGAAAACAGGAAAAGAACAGAGGCACAATTCTCTTTTATTTGAAGTATTGGACACACCGGCATTCTACCAGCATTTGAAACCCTTATATACCTCACATAAACAAATGATGTCTAAAAGAATTGGTACAGGTGTTTGATTTTTGCCAGAAAGTACTTAATCCATAAAAGCAATGCAGGCTTTACAATAATCAGCATAACAAAATATAAAACGGGTTGTCTGAAGATTTAGGATTGTCACAACATACATGCAATTTCTCCTGAAAACAAAAAAATTGCAGAACAGTTGAAACTGTACATAGCACCAGCCTTAATTTTACATGGTTTCTTGAATATAAGCCTATTAATCAAAGTTACACGATCTTAGAATAACAAAGATGAGTTTTTAAAGAGTTTCCACAAAGAATCAATGATACATTTTACAAATCAGTTACACATTTCATCATTTTGCAATGAAAGAAAAAGCTCTAGAAACCCCAAAGCAAAAAAATTTTATTTTCATGTTGAGTGAAATGCTTTAAGTAAGTCACAAAAAATTATTCTCTTTTATAATTTTTAAAAAATAAGAACTGTCACCATTCCACTAAGCAACCTTGCTTTTTATGATCTGACTAGCATAGCCACAAAGGCCAGACCTTCATTACCCATCAACTGTACATGTTGTTTTGTCACATCTAGAAATACAAACTGTACAATTAATAAATCTTACCCTGATTATGTTGAGTTTTAAGGCAATCATAACCTGGATTAATTTGTGTGTGAAATACTGAAGTACATATTTCATCTTCTTTAGTACAGGAGGAATCTGCAAGGAATTTTTTCAGCACAATATAATTGAAATGTGTTTAAGGAAGTACTAGTTTCCCGTATGTCATGCTATAAGATCTCACACATGAAAGTTAAAGAAATTATTTGGATAAATTACAAAATCATCATATTTCTCAAGAAACAAAGAAGGCAGAAAAGTGTATGGTGTGTCTCATGAATAATTATGCTGTTTCATATGACTTTGTTTTCAAGAACTACTTCTCATACAGAACAATTACATTCTAGAAGACACAGTCCAAGACCCTGAAGTTCAAAAGCCTCTGCAGACACCATGTGGCAAGTCATCTAGACTTATGAATGAGAATCTAGTTTTTCAGAGCAGGTGTCTGCCTGTGCATGAATTATCAGATTTCCAACTGGTTTAAGTCAAAGATATAGTCTAGAAGAAAAGTGTTGAAACCTCCTAGCACACAAGAGTTATTTCACTCAAAGAAAAAAAATCAGTCATTATATAAACATGTATCAACTGGAAGTATCAGTTAGAGCATTAATTTTCAGTCTATGCACTTAGCACCAAAAAGGACTAATATTGCAAAGAAAATCATATAATAAACATATGAAAAAACAATCAACATCCTGTGATAATGAAGTTTAATGCACTCAAATGAAAGTATGGTTTTATTACAAAGAGCATAGGGGAATGAATTTACGGCTGTTCAATTAACACCTGACTGCACTTCGGCCATGAGTGTGCCAGGGGCAGGTTTTGTGCCTGAGAGACTAAGACACATCAGTTATTAATGATTTTGTACTCTGAACTTGTGTTTGATTTCACAGCTGCATTAAAAGCTATTAATTAAACAGATCCCCTATATGATTTATTTAGTAAAGCTCTTTATCAAATTCAGGCATTGAAAAGCAAAATATATGAATTGCGTTCCATTTCAGTACCAACCATGGCAGCTATCAGGGCACTCATTTAAATAAATAAATAAATAAATAAGACTTTACAGGTAAGGCACTTAACTAGCATGTCACAGAAAATTCAAGATAAAGATCAAGCTGGAAGAAAAAATGTGTATCTAAACTATGCAGAGTTTTGTCAGTACAATACTCCAGAACACACATAACGCACATGATCTCTACAGCAAGGAGTTACATTTGAAATAAAACAGGAATTGAAATACGGACATTAATCACCATACAGCTTTGCTTGCCTACATTTTTTTTACTATATCCTGACATCTACTGGAGGGTTTTTAAATACCACTTGAATCAAATTCTGTTCTTCCCTTAATAATCCAAACTTTAACATAGAAATAAAGGTCAGTTACCCTGTAATAATAAGTTTTGTCAAAGCGTTTTAATCACACATTTCAACCACTATTATGCATGTACTGCTAACATTCAAGCTCAGATTTTTCCTCTGCAGTAACCATTCAGACTTCAAATCCTTGTTCTCTCCTCAATAAGAAAGAAGACAGGATGTATCACAATTCTGTTTCCTTTCAACCATGAAATCCTTTCAATCAAGGTATACAGATGAAGCAGAGGATGCAAAATGTGCATATGATCGACACGTCTCCAAGAACTCCAGTCCCAAGACAGAGTATTTAAACAAGTCTTTTAAAAAAACAATCTTGAAACAGTTTAGATAAGGTACATTCTTGATAAACTCAGTCTGGTTTTGTTCCTCTGCCCCTCCCAGTACAGACGTTATGAGCAGAATGCCTATGGTTTTTTCAGTGTCTCCCCCAGTAAAAGGACATTGTAAAATATCCAGTATTTTCTTTTTTCAGGCCCCTGCGAGCAGGCACATCCTCTGTGCATTCTTGAGGAAAACTACCGATGCTTCACAACATGCTTCAACCGCTTGCTTTAGAACACCAACAGAATTGTGTCCTCCTGATCCAGCAAAGAAAACATTTCTAAATATTTTTTTAATTTATTTTCCTATTCTACCTATGGTTTTACATTACTGGTATTCACTGTAATTTTGATCAGAGTATTTTTTGTTATGTATCATATTCCACATTTCTCTATATCATTAACTACTTGTTTACTTTCCTGTTAAAGAGGCCAGTCCTGCCCTAGTCATCTGTCAATTCTTAATGCAGCTATAGAATTCAGTGTTTTAACTGTTACTTAAGACAGAAATTATTTTTAGTATAAAACTAAAACCCAAACATTTATTCTTATTACTGTGTTCATTTTCACTTTGAATATTTTTGTCACATCATGATGAAACTCAAATATTCTCTGATCAGACTTCCTGGTCTTTCCTTCCTGATAGCAGTCTGCTATCATGTCTTTAACAGAGTTTCACTTTTTCAAACTGCCATCTATCCTAGATTTTCTTCTCTAGAACTCTCAGAAAAAAAAGTTGATAAAAAAAACTAAGTTCATGTTTTACATTTACATCTTTTCCTTAGAATCACAGCCTATATTACTTGATGATCCCTTTTACTCAAATTTTCTCTAACGTTCAGAATCTTAAATTCTTTTAGAAGTCAATTAAATGTAACCTCAACAGTAACAAATTTAATGTACATGACTCCTACTCCTCTTTGGACCATGTTCCAAGACCTGGGTTGTGCATACATCTTCCTGTATTGTTTTTAACACATAACTCAGTAGTTAGTGTCATAAGGTTTAAGTTAGTGCCATTCATTTAGTTCTTGTGTTAACATTTCCTATAAAGGCTCAGTATTTCCCTCCTGTCATATTATTAGATATGTCATATTTCCTGTCATATTATTAGATGCTTACCATACTACTGACCTTACTTCCTTCTCACTCTTTCCCAATCCCCCACGAAAATTTTCTCCAAGATACAGGTGTGACAAGGCCCACACCCTTACAGTTTCTAAGTAAAAATTTTAGGCCTAATATTTTTTAACTGCCTGCATTTCCTACGGCAAATACTCCAACTGGTGAACTCTCTTACTAAGACCACCAATACCACACATCAGTAACTTCAGCATTTTGTCTGTTTACCAATGGAATTTTTTGATTTCTTATTGCTCAGACATTCCAAAATAGTAGACATCCATGTTTTTCAGCAGGTTTCCACACTTCATTTGTCCTATACCTACTATCATCACTTTATCAGTCATACATCCCTTCTGAAATCAGAAAGGATGTTTGCAATCAACTTATCTGCCTTATTTATCCTAGATTTTTATCCTTCTAGAGTAGACAGCTCCTGGAAAAAATGCAGTTTCCATAAACAAATCTAATGTTAATGTACAACTTCTACATTTGGGAAAGTCATAGAATAATTTGGGTTGGAAGGGACCTTAAAGATCACCCAGTTCCAACTCCCCTGGCATGAGCAGGGACACATTCCACTACACCAGGGTGCCAAAGGCCCCATCCAACCTGGCCTTGAACACCTCCAGGGATGGGGCAGCCACAGCTTCCTTGGGCAACCTGTTCCAGTGCCTCACCACCCTCTTTGTGAAGAATTTCTTCCTAATGCCTAGTCTAAATCTTCCCCTCTCCAATTTAAAGCAATTCCTTCTCATCCTATCACTTCATGCCCTTGTAAAGATTCCCTCCCCAGCTATCTTGTCAGCCCCCTTTCAGGTACTGGAAGGTCACTATAAGGTCTCCTTGGAGCCTTCTTTTCTACAGGCTGAACAACCTCAATTCTTCTTCCTCAATGCCTGTTCTTGTATGGGAGTTGCTCCAGCCCTCTGATCATCTTTGTAGCCCTCCTCTGGACCCATTCCAAGAGTTCCATATCCTTCTTACGTTGAGGACTCCAGAACTGGACACAATACTCTAGATGGGGTCTCACAAGACTGGAGTAGAGGGGTAAAATCATCTCCCTCGACCTACTGGCCACACTTCCCTTGATGTACTTTTACATGCAAATACTTTTATTTTAAAGCTCTGAAAGCTTTATTTTTATAGTATCCAACAAAAATAGTAATACCAATCAAAATACAAGATAATGATATCAAAGTATTTACGTCTTTTTCTTACTTACCAGTTGTGTCCTGGCATGATGAGATCACAGCCAAAAAGAGTTTTGTGTTTTCTTCCTCCTCATGGCTTCCAGTTGTACTGACTGACTATTCATAAGAAAGAAAGCATAAATATACAGATACATTCAAATATTTACTTTCAAACAAGTACATTAAAGCAAAACATTCTGTAACATATATATGGCTCTCAATCCAAATCCATTGAAATTATGAGACGCACTCAAACCGACTGCAATCATCTTTTAGAAACTGACATTTGTAGTCATGTAAATTATACAATATTTAACCTCAGAGGAAATACTAAATCTCATATTCCAAGGTCTAAAGGGACATTTAACTGCCAGAGACCAGGATAGGAATACTGTGAAGGAATTTCTGCTGTAGCATTCTCATGTCTTCTTCAGGGGTCATATTTCTTCAATGACAGTACTGAAACAGATGGACCTAAGAATGGTCACGAGAGGGCAGAATAAATGCTTTTAGGTCTGAGTTCACAGACATCACCTCTTGTCACACCTTATCATACCTTCAAGTAGTGAGATCAAGCATAAGACTGTGCTAGTAAACCACACCTAGACAGCTGCATATGTGGCTATTGGTCATACCAATTTCTAAGGACCACAGCCTTCTTTCAAAGCCTGCCTACCCAACAAAAATTAAAACCTATTCAAAAGTTACTTTATAAAATTGCTTTCTTCATTATCAGCCAACTGTGAGTTATTTAATAAAAAACCCACATCTGTGAAATATGATAAGTCTGTAACAGTACTGCAAGATATACTATTTACAAAATAAGCAATATACTTTTAACCTGAAGCTCCTCCCAGAGCTTTGCCCTCATTTCTTTGCCTTTTTTTTTCAATTGCTCTCTCCTTAAAATCTGTACTGTGTCAAGTTTATTCATTTTCTTTATAGTTGCTTGAATCTGAGGAGCTATATCTGTTTCTTCAGAATCATCCAAGTTCAGAGAGTTTGCTATAAGATAGATTTTAAGTCAATGCTAGTTTGGAGGATTTCAGCTTAAAAAAAACCCTTTAAAGTAGTGCAAGTGATTTGATAACAGCCATAGACAAAAGTACAATTATCCTCAAGCATATATATCCTGTTCATTTCTAAAGCTGTTTGTAGCAGGTCAGAATATAAAAGTCTTTGTAACAGAATGCTGAATCAAACCCATAGCTGTAGCAGTTGGATATGGGGATATGGAGGAGGAAGAGCCCCTCATTTGGGGCAAGTGATTTGATTCAAATTTGTAATGAAGAGTGACAACATCTCCACAGAATCACAGAAAAAATAAACTTAAAAATACAAAATAACTCTTCAGGCTGACTAGTAGAATATATGTTGAAATGTTCTTCATTAAAATGAATAGTTCTGGGGTTAACAGAGACTCTAGAACATCTCTACTTTTATACATTATAGAATTTTCAGTCTGACTTATATCTTGACCAAACCAGACTCTGACACTTATTCTAGAAAAAAGTTGCTTTACAATACTTAAATAGTGAAACATCATGGAAACTACCATTATTTAATTAAGATAGATTTCTATGTTGTCTCTTTTTTCCCTAAACAATTTCTGATCACTTTTAGCTTTTCCCTCTTCCTATGGCATCTTCATGCTGTGCCCTCTTTTCTGGTTGAACTTAGCTTCCACAGTAGGAGTACAGGAAACACTCGTAAGACTGTTCCTACTCCATAGACTTTCAAGCTTTGGAGTCCTGCAATATTTTTTTATATTCTAATCTCTTGAGGTCAAATGCTTTACATGCCTGTTGATCCCAACCGTTTACTGCAATGTGTTGGTCTACTTTATGCCATACAAAGGGATGAGTGATATAACAACAGAAGAGTTATAAAAATCTAACAGAGCTCCAGGGAAGCCCTAAGGACAAAAGATTTAAAAAGAGCACTTATTTCAACCGGCCTGAACCCAGCACATAAATTTCAACCTAAAACTATTGAGTGAAGTTTTGAAGTTAAGTTCTATCTAATTTCTGTTATAAAGAAATTACTATGTTAGATGAGCAGCACTGCTGCATTGAATACATATACACAATATACTTATACACAATACATATACATTTTCAGCTTGTAATATTTCTTTATAGCTATGGAATATACACACAAACATATCATGGTTCCAAACTTCCCTAGAAGCATTAACAAGAAAAGGAAAAAAAAAAGTAATAGCTGCTTTTGCATTACTTAGTTTTCCTTGGGAAGGTTCACAGAATTTCAAGGTCTCAAGGTTCTGAAGATGATGGGAATGAAAATTCCCATCATCTTCAGAATCTGAATTAGAGATATATCCTGAAAAACACAGGAAAAAAACCTTTCACAATAAACTAGATGCACAATAAACTTTTAAAGACACTATTTGAAATGTTAACAATTCGGGGACAAAATACATTTTTGCAAATATAGGATCAACACAGAGCTTCTGCAGTGGATTACTGTTCAAAAAAAATAGTATGTACTAGTACAACAGGACTAGTGTTAAACACAGGAGTGGGAATGAAGGGACTTCTTTTGATCCCAGGTTAGTCATCAAATTTTATCTAAACTTCAAGAAGGCATTCAAACTTTCTGCTTCACATATTTGCTTTTGCTTCTCTACATTTAAATAGTCAGAAGCTCTAGAAGTTATCTTACTTATAGAATGTCAGAAGAATGCCATCTGAAACACTTTCATAAGTACTTTCATTAAAATGAGATTTTGCATATTTATTTTTAAAGTACAGTATTAGTATTAGCATTGTTCATCTGTGAAATATTTCAACTTGCAACCATAATTTCCAATTTTTTTGGATTGGTGGACCATTATTACGATATAAAGTTTCTAGCAAATTATCATGATCTCTGTGAAAAGCTTGATAAAAACACCTTATTGAAAACACTTTCTAACATGGCTCCACAGAACACATACAGCTGGTTTCTACTGATCTTTTAGGCCCTCACCAAGATGCAGGTCACACTTAGATGCAACAAGACATATGCTGTAGCGGTAATGGCAGCGTTAACACATTTCCTTTAAAGATGGATTCAAAACAGAGACAAGAAGTGAAAGTATATGTTTTGACTCCTCCTTCTCTTCTCGAATTTTACCTATTTGTATCCTCTTCTCGCCACCACTAGAATTTTACCCAGACCATACAAAAATGATATTTGGTCTAGCCACACCACAAGAAAGCTTTAGTCATTCTTGAACCTGACAACTTGTTGGGATTCAGTACACACTTCCGAATAAAAGACATCGTACTCGCCACTGAGGTTTGCTGACTGGCTCTTACTTTCTTAACATGAGATTCCTCTCTGCCATCATCTTTATTTTCTTCTGGATAGCAGTCTTCTAGACTACTTCTTTGATGATTACCAGCCAAACCGACAGGTGAATCAACCTATAAAATGCAAATTAATTGCTACCATGAAAACAGAAACCTTTCAGAGGAAGAAAATATAATCAAAATAATTACATGCTATCATAAAGACTAACAACACTTCTACACAAGACTGAAGAATACTTCTTAAATAAATAATCTATATTTTTATCTGATACAGAGTTCTATTTCTTAGATATCACACAAACAAGTTTTTCCTCAGGCTCATCATTCCACAGTTTAACACCAAGTTGCATACAACTGTTCAGGCTAAGTGGCAGTTTTCCAAGTATTAGATTCCAATGTAAGTTACTGAAGCAGCTGCCATATTTTAAAGCCTTGAAACTGAAATTTAATTACAAGCTCCTGTATCAGTGCCCAAAGGAAGTAGGTCGATGGTGCTTAACAACGATGAAGTATGGTTTAATAGGAATAGTATTTATCCAAATCTTTAAAAAATAGGGTTATTTAAAAATAAGAGTGATCAAAACAGATTAAAGGCATTGCACTAATTGCACTGTCAGATTTGGCATTGCACTGTCAGATTTGGAACTGCTAGACTATGAAATGAGTCCAAATATTTTGCACCGTTTCTGCTGCAGCAGAGGGTATAACCAACCAGTTAAGAGTCTGTGTGTACAACAGCCTCATCCTTTTTCTGACACTGTGGGTGCTCTGCACCAGGCAGCATCCCAGTCTCTTGCTTGTACTACAGAGTTTTTTATAATCTTTGAAGGGCTGAAAAGTTTATGCTTAATTCATCATCCTCAAGAGTTTGCAATTTTCATGCAATAGCCTAGAACACTTAGGTCAGAACTTGGATTCCGATCTATCTGATGTAACCTTAATACCCGACTGTGAACCTATCAAAAGATTTTAATGCTTCTGCAAAGCATTTAGGTATGATCCCATTCTACATGTGAACAGAGGTACAATGCATTTGGCCTAATTTTAAGCCAAACAATCTAAATTGCTAATTACCAAGTCCCAGTTCCTACATCCTAACAACGCTATCACGTATCTCATTGCAAAATTAAGTGAAACCCCAATATTATTTTTTCTCAGAGAATGAACACCTTCTAAGAGATGCTGTGGAATTTCTGGAGCTGACACATACTATGAAAAGTTTTTAAAACTTGATTCAAACAAAACCCAGGAGATCCTTGTAGTCAAAAATTCAACTTATGAGGATTGTTCAAATTCTTTCTTTTAATAAACAAAATAAGTTTAAAAGAATAAATGGAAGTGAAATTATACACATACTGGCTCATAGGCCAACAGCCAATATCTACACAATACTGACAGAATTTCAAATGTTTCTTCTTAAAATAGAATTTATTTCATAGTCTGATTAAAGATAAAAGACAAAGTCAACAAAGTTTTCCAGGTTGCGGTCCTGAATAGCCCTTTTTGTGGCAAACATAGGAGTAAGACAGATTCAGAAAAATGAAATTCAACATCATTTCATGCATGCATAATGATCTACCCTTATTCATGAACCTTCACATAATGCCTTGGCACATCTGTGGAGCCTAGAACTCTATGTGAAGTGGAAAAACGCAGAACCTTATTTCTTTGGAAATGAAGGAAATGTCATGGCTCCTTTTTTCCCCATTTAAAGACAAAAAAAATGGCAAAGCCAACATCAACAAAAGAATGTGGGTATTTTATAAATATCTTGAACATATCAAATAGTTTCTAATCTGCTGAAGGTGAAAAGAACTACCTTTACAAAACACGGCTGTCGTGTGAATAACTCCATAGATGTACTTAAAGATCTGCAATTACGATAAGCTCTTAAGCTAGATGCAGGCCTTGAAATTTTATCCAAGCTCCCTCTTGTGATATCCATTGTGGCCTAAATTAAGAAAAACAAACAAACAAACAAAAAACAATAAAAGTGACTTTCCAACCAGTTTATTAATAAAGCAACACAAGCCCAGTAATATTTCAGATGCAGATAAAACAAGTTTCAAATCCTTTCTAGCAATTCAATGTTGCAAGGTTTTCCCAGTACAGACCAGCTTCCCACTCATGTATACATCTTTTAGTATATTTACAAATACGTACTTATTTCATCAAGTCAACCAAAGTATTCAAATGGGTTTCCTGTCAATGAAACTTCAAATTGCCTAAATGTCAAAAGTAATCACATAAAGGAAATGTCATGGCTTTTTTTTCCCCCATTCAAAAATAAAATGGCATCCAATCAATCACATTCCCAGTCTCAATTCTATTTTGAGTTTAAACAACAGAAATGCACAGTTCTCTGCAAAATATCTGCATTAATCCACTGGAATTAGAAACCCGAGACTGTGTATGCACTGGTAAATTTCAGAAGGGCCAAGTGAATACAACTTTTTATTTCAGCACAAGAAATGGGACAAATTGAGCCACGTGTACAGGTCTGTGAGACTACAGCACAGCACAGAGACACAGGCAGAGTAAGAAAAAAGTAGTTTCTATTCATTCATTCATTCACTTCAGTGCATGAATAACAGAATCATAGAATGGTTTGGGCTGGAATGGACCTTAAAGATCATTTACAACCCAGGGACACCTCCCACCAGACCAGCCTGGCCTTGAACACCTCCAGGGAAGAAGCATCCACAACTTCCCTGGGCAACGTGTGCCAGCACCTCCCCACCCTCATCGAGAAGGATTTCTTCCTAATGCATCTTCCAGTTTAAAGCCATTACCCCCTTGTCCTATCACCACATGCCCTTGTAAGAAGCCTCTCACCAGCTTTCTCGACAGCCCCTTCAGGCACTGAACCTCAGCTCCCCCTGTCCCGGGACCCCCGCCTGAGGGCTGGCCAAGAGCTCCTTCAATTTCCCAGAAGCAGGTGGAAAAACCAAGTGCCAAAGACCCAAAACAACACAAGAGAAGAAGCCAAGAGCTGAAACCCAAAGGATTCTGCAACAAAACCCCAAACGCATGAATGAACAAACAGAAAATAACCTCACAGGAGATGTTTTGACCGGCAGGAGGATAGGGAGTGAAAGAGGGAGAAAGAAGGAAGGAGGGAGGGAGAAGAAAGGAGGGAGGGCGAAGGAAAGAGGGAGGGAGAAGGAAGGAGGGAGAAGGAAGGAGGGAGAAGGAAGGAGGGGGAGAGAAGGAGGAGAGAAGGAAGGAGAGAAGGAAGGAGAGAAGGAAGAAGAGAAGGAAGGAGGGAGCCTCTCCCGCGCTCGCAGGGCCGCTGCCTGGCGCAGGCCGGGGCGGTGGCAGCCGCCGCGCGGCCGCCGTTCCCGTAGCGACCGATGCCTTAAGCGGGGGCGGCGCCATCGCCGGGGCCGGGGTGGGGGAAGCTGTTCTTAGCTAGTTTCTAGGGATGAGAATAGAATCGAGCTCTCACTCGGCCGCAAAGTCCGAACAGGCGGATAACCTCACTGAAGCCTGATGTCTGATCGACAGAAGCGCTGTACGGAGAGGGTCCTTCTCCCTCACCGCGCCCCCCTCCCCACACCGGACAGGTGGGCTGGGCGGGGCGGGGCGGTGCAGCTGCTGCGCTGCCCGCGTCCCTGTGTCCCCGCCGGGGTCTCCGTGTTTCTGTGTGTCCCTGCCCGTGTGTCCCTGCTCGTTCCTGGCCGGCGGCGACTCCCGGCGGGGCTCCCGCAGCCGCGTTGAGGAGCGGCGAGGCCGGTGTCCCCTGGGAGGAGGGGCCGCCCTTGAAAGTCAGCGTTAAAACCCGTTACCGGCGTTTCGTGACCCTTTGTTGAGCCGTTACCATGACAGTGTGATCCTCGGAGCTGTTGTCTTCCCCACTTCATTGAAAGAACAATTTTTGAAGTGTTTGATCCCATAAAGTTATTGTGTCGAGCCTTTGTTGTTTCATTTGGTGCTTGTGTTTGTCTTGTCTCCTGCATAAATTGTTGTGTTTACTTGTGAACAAAGGTAATTGAATTACTCCTAAATAAATTCGTGAAAACTTAAAACTAATACCGTGGTCAGTTCTTGCGAATAACGAATTTTAATTAATAAGGGGAGTGTACCTACCCTCTGAATCCCGTCCCTTTTCTACATTCAAATACGATCTGAGGATTAACTCCTGTGTTCTGATTAACTTGTAAAAACGGTACAGGCAGTTACTGGCCTCTACAGCTTCCTCTGATGTTAAAATGTTAATAGATGTTAAAATCTAATTTTCATTGGCGTCACAAATTTACCAGAAACAGTTTGAAGAGACAAATGCACCTTGTTCAAAGTAAGGTTTTGATTGGCGTTCTTTTATTCCAAAATCTTAACTTTGTAGACAGCAAATACGTGCCCTAAACAGCAAAGGTTTTATTGATGCTTATGGTATATGGCATTTTACTGTCTTAGGCCAGTGACAAGTGGGGTTCCCCAGGGCTCAGTGCTGGGTCCAGCCCTGTTCAATCTCTTTATCAATGACCTGGATGAAGGCATCGAGTGCACCCTTAGCAAGTTTGCGGACGACACTAAGCTGGGTGGAAGTGTCGCTCTGCTGGAGGGTAGGGGGGCTCTGCAAAGGGATCTGAACAGGCTGGACCACTGGACTGAGTCCAATGGCATGAGGTTTAACAAGGCCAAATGCCGGATCCTGCATTTGGGGCACAACAGGCCTATGCAGTGCTACAGACTAGGAGAAGTCTGTCTAGAAAGCTGCCTGGAGGAGAGGGACCTGGGTGTGTTGGTTGACAGCCGACTGAACATGAGCCAGCAGTGTGCCCAGGTGGCCAAGAAGGCCAATGGCATCTTGGCTTGTATCAGAAATGGCGTGACCAGCAGGTCCAGGGAGGTTATTCTCCCTCTGGACTCAGCGCTGGTGAGACCGCTCCTCGAATCCTGTGTTCAGTTCTGGGCCCCTCACCACAAGAAGGATGTTGAGGCTCTGGAACGAGTCCAGAGAAGAGCAACAAAGCTGGTGAGGGGGCTGGAGAGCAGGTCTTAGGAGGCACGGCTGAGAGAGCTGGGGTTGTTTAGCCTGGAGAAGAGGAGGCTGAGGGGAGACCTCATTGCTCTCTCCAACTACCTGAAAGGAGGTTGTAAAGAGGAGGGTGCTGGCCTCTTCTCCCAAGTGACAGGGGACAGGACAAGAGGGAATGGCCTCAAGCTCCACCAGGGGAGGTTTAGGCTGGACATTAGGAAAGAATTCTTCACAGAAAGGGTCATTGGGCACTGGAACAGGCTGCCCAGGGAGGTGGTTGAGTCACCTTCCCTGGAGGTGTTTAAGGCACGGGTGGACGAGGTACTAAGGGGCATGGTTTAGTGTTTGATAGGAATGGTTGGACTCGATGATCCGGTGGGTCTCTTCCAACCTGGTTATTCTATGATTCTATGATTCTAAGTGCCAGTAAGAGAATAACAATTTTCCTGCTATTTACTCCAGTAATGATGAAATGTGGTTTATAGTCAAGAGCTGAAACCAACTACCAAGAATATGCTAGTGAACCACTTGTATTTTATAAAATGACAGAACGGTTTGGGCCAGAACAGACCTTAAATATCATCCAGTTCCAACCCCCCTGCCATGGGCAGGGACATCTCCAACTGGATCAGGTTGCTCAAAGTCTCATCAAACCTGACCTTGAACATCTCCAGGGATGAAGCTTCCATGACTTCTCTGGGGCAACCTGTTCCAGTGCCTCACTACCCCTATAGTGAAGAATTTCTTCCAAATGGCTTTCAGCTTTAAGCCATTACCCCTCATCCTATCTGTGCACTCCCTGATAATGAGCTCCTCCTCTTCTTTCCTGTAGAAAACCTTCAGGTACTGGAAGGCTGCTGTAAGGCCTCCTCAGAATCTTTGCTTCTTTACACTAAACAATTCTCTCATCCTAAAGTTAATCCTGGAATTGCTAATGCAATACCATTGTGGTGTTTGGAAGATGAAAGGAGAGTGTCCAGCTTTGTGTTTGGTAACATAATGCTATAAATCTCTGAAAGTGGTACACGAATAGGCTCCTTACTGCTGCTTGCCCACATAGAAAGCCTTCACTGAATTTATGAGGTGGTCCCATCCAAGATTTAATAATAGTGCCTTGGCAGGAATATATCAAACCACAGCTGATCTTATCATCTATGCATGTTACGTGCTTTAGAAGACCAGAGTGGAAAATAAGAGGTTCAGAGTGTTCATCGCAAGTCCTGCAAATTGGACTTTAAGAGTCTTCATCTCTAATAAGAGGACTGAACATCATTAAATATTACAGAATCTCAAGTATTTTTTTACAGAGGAAGGTTTATTTATAATGAAGTTTGAACTAGAAAAGCAGAACAAAGGTTGTAATTTTCTTTTTTTTGCTTTTCTGGGAATAGGTTGGTTTTGTTCCATTACAAACTAGATACTGATTTGAATAAAGAATAGAGAAGGGGAAAAATGTTGAATAGGAGAAATTCTTGTGTCTTGAAAGGGTACAGCAAGAAAAACACTTCTAAGATGTGCTTTGTATCCTAAAAGTTAGGTTACAACATGGTGAAGGTACATTTAGACAAGCTGTCTTGATACTGAGAACACAGTCACCATAGGAACAGAATTCATTTATTCTTTTCCTCCTAATCCAGTAAAGAAGAAACACAAGTGAGGGAGAAAAATGTAGGGAACTTCTTCCCATTACTACTGCTTATAATCACACTCCTCTGCCAAACAGCATCTTAGTGCACAAATAGGTAGCCAAAACACTTCCATTGTCTCATACAGGTTGGAGGGCAAATTACCAAGACTTTGTTTAAAGCTTGTTAGTTATTAGTCTTTGATATTTTCAATATTCTTTCGTGTACTCACCTGAAGTAGCTTTTCTTTACCTCAGGCAGTATTTTTAAGGGACACTGTTAACAGTTCCAGTACCCTGGTTAGGAAAAGTACAGTTCATTTTCTTTATATTAATTCTCATAAATGTTACAGGAATAATCAGATGCTTTTCTAACAAAGGACAAATAGATTATTATTTGATTAGCATGTGCAAAGTCAAGGGCAAAAAGCCAGAAATTTTGGGCCATATTCCAACTTTTCCAGAAACCCTTGGTGGGGATGAGTCAAGTTCTGCAGCGTGCTCCATTAGCAGCAGTAGTACAGCCTAGTAACCTTATAGCTGAGGAGGGAAGGCTGAACTATAGTCATAAGTCCAGAGTCAGTGGTAAAACTTCCATGTGTTTAATAAAGCCGGGCTTTCATTCTTTTACTTGGGAAAGCTCCTGCCTCAACAAGACTTGTCTTCCATGGTGTCACACCTTCTTCTGCTGGCAAACAGCAGAATTTAGGAAGCAGGAACTCAAAACGGGCTGTGCCTTGCTGAAATGTCTCAGTGCTGGGGGGGTACAATGTGCTGGAGTCTGCTACTAGACAGGTGCAAGGGAACCAGTAAAATTAGATCCTACAGGTGTCTAAGCACCATTATCTCATACTGACTTCTATGTAGGTTAAAGAACAATTACACAATAAATTTTATGAAGCAAGATTAGAAGGCAGGGATATTGCTTTTTAATGTTTACATTCTTTATCTAATTATGCAGGGCAAGGGCAGGTGATAGGAGAGGAACTACCTGCCATCTGTGGGACATGCAATCACCTCCAGAGCTCGTTACTTTCACAGCAGCTTATGGGACAACTCCTGTTTAGCTGGAACCAGCTGCTAAGTCCCAGTCCTACTGATCTGGAACCACAGCCTTTCCTCTCCGTTCTTCAAGATATAGCCTACCAATACATGAATATTTTCCCAGGAAACAGGGAGCAAAACAGAAGAAAACTCACTACAGAAATCCAGACAGCCTTTTCTAGTAAATATTATCTATAGGTGTATTTTAAAGAATTTTCAAAACAAGAACAAATGCATTCATTAAGTTATTGCAGCTTGAACAACAAGCCACCAGACAACAGTAATGATTTAAAGTTACCTCTGTCTTAGATGAAGTGAAAAATCAAACTCTACAAGTCAAATATTCCATCTTGCACTAAGTCTCCTGAACTACTGTTTTCTGATTACACTTCTAGCACAGAAGCTGCATTATGAATTTTACAGGGATTATTTTTTCTATGTAAAGATATGCTTTTGTGTATTTTTAAATTTTCCTTACACATTCACATAGGTAAACTGTTGAAAGCAAGACTAAAATAAAACATTCCCAAATAATTCTTCAGGTATGGAAAACCACCTTAATTAATCTCTTGGTGAAAGATGTCAATGTCTTCAGATACAATCTACTAAAAAATATACAAACAATTTTTTACCTGTGTCGTCTTTGATAGAAAAAAGATGGTTTTGTCCCTACAGTCCAAAACCACCACAAACCCTTTGCTTTACTGATAAGATAAAACTAAATTCCATGCAATTTGTCTCTTATAATTTATTACTGGCATTTCATTCAACATGAGTAGAAAGGGACAGAACTAAGACACAGGTTTTTTCAAAGGAGTTCAGATCTGAGTAGACATTTACCCACATTTATTATTCAGAGAGATTTTAACCAGTATCTGTATGTAAGTGGGCCATAAATATTAAATTTAATCCAAAATCATGAAGGAACTATAAATCCAAATTTTCTTTTGAGCTTTTCAGGAATTTTTGAATGGCATCTATGCTGTCCCTAACTCTGGGAAAACACTCTATTAAAATATATTTTATCAACACTTAAAAAAAAGAGTCTGCTATGGTACTTCTCTAAATCAGCCACAGAAGGAATACCTTCTCCTGGAATATTTCTTGTGTCTGATTTCAAGCATGCTATGTCTGCCTTCTCATCTTTGTGTCTAAGAAGCAGGGCAGCCAGGGTTGCCACCAGCCATCTAGACCCACTGAAGACTGCTCCTCACTCCCAGGCTGAGCGGGAGCACTGAAATCAAAGAGGAAATGGAAAAAAACATCATTTACACAGTAATTTATAAACTTTTTAAATATATTTTTTATTAAAACTTTTGCTTTTAATACCTTGTAAAAATCCATCACCTTGGAACCGTTGAAAGCTGCTGACTTTCTTCAAACATATCAAAGGAAGAACAGGTACTTCTCCAATTTCTGCTTCAGCAGAACTTTTTCTCACTTTTAAAATTAACCAGTTGGATTTAGTAAGTTACTGTGAACTTGGCACGATTCTTCACCTTTGTCCTTTTCAAAGTATTCTTTTAAAGAAAACTACTTCCATAAGCAGGCAGTAACTACAGACAGAGGTTCAGCATGCACCAGAGGGCTAAAGTATAGGAGAACCACAAGGGAGTACAAAGATGTTAATAGATTGTGCTTTTAAGGAACTACCCACAGAGACAACAGTGAATGCAGATAAGGAAGAAGGAAAGACTACTTGCAACTGAACAAGGATTAAAATGCCAGGGTTACAACAGTTTCAGTTCATCTGACAGATGGAAAAACTACTTCAGATGAGTACACAAAATTCACATTCAGTATAAATGAGACATGTGATGATGCAGGGAGGCAAGCTGCAGTACTATGCCTGAACTCTCATGTAAAAGGCTGGTGTGCTGATACCAGGGGTGCATGACTGATGCACTCATGAATTCAGCACCAGATTTGACAATCTTATGTTCATACACTGGATTGTCAACTTCGTGAGATGAGTGGAGCAGAATGATTGGTATCTGTATCTGTGAAGGAAATCTCCCTACCTCTGACAACAGTAGAGCAATAGCATTAACAAACCTTTTTGGAGGGGGCTCCATTATCAGCTTCCTCACTCGGCAGTTCAGTACAAAGCTACTACCATTCCTGACCCATTTCCTTCACTTGCTAGCTTTCCCGTAAGAAAACAGCAGATGAGTCTATCTTACAGTTGACCCCTTGGTTACTCACACAACACATGCACTATACTGTTGGGACATTGGTATATGCCCTTTATCACAGGATCAAAATGTTTCTATTTATGCCCTTGGCACATATGCATTTGTTTATTGGAGTCAGGATTTGACCTGCATGGTCTCCAATTCAGTTTTTACTTAAAACTAAAAGAATATAAATTTTTTTTCAAAATAAAAGTGGTCTTTCTTAGGTTTGACACACATGACGATTTGGGTATCCTTGGCTTTGCTGAAGTTTTAAACCAAAAATAGTAGCTTGGGTTTTTAAGAAGTTTAGATGTTTAGCAGACACTTGGTAACTAATTTGTACAAAAAGTCCAGCAAGTTGTTTGGGTTTTTAACACTTATTTAAGTGGGCTTAAGTGAAAATAGTTGTACTTAATAGTCCATCTTACTTGATTAATTAAATGTGCAGTATCTTGCTGTGTCCATGTACAGGAGGTTTGCCCATTTTGCATCTGTCTTCTTCTCCCTACAGCCTCTCCTATTAAGTTACTTTGATACCCAGTCTGTTTTTTTACAACATGAGGCTTCCCAGCAAACTGCTGTATTTCCATACTTCAGCTATACAAAGTGTTTCCAAAGCCACATAAACTTTCTAGAAGTTAATCAGGCAGGTCTCACTGTAGGGATTTCATCAATAAAACTAAGAATCACCATCATTTGATATATTATTTTCATGAAAACAAATTAATAAGGAACACTTATGTATATGATTCCCATTTGTTCATTTGTTTAAACTACATTTGGCACAAAAAAAATCAGTCTGTAACAAATTTCAGCATAACAAAGACCCATGGGATCACACATATAATAGAATGCGACCTTCCTCTGTCACTTAAAGCTCCTGTTCTTACTACAAATCCACCTTGGGAAAGATACTGACTTTATTGTTTCTGCTGATTTTTTTTTCTGCTTTACTCTTAGGCTGCTTGGTCTGGATTAGCTCTTCAGGGGTATTCCCCAAAGGAGGCAGGAGTCGCTTCTTACTGTTTCGATTTTCCGAGAGCCACTGTGGAGGCAGCTCAAAGGGCCCAAAACCAAACTGTATGGAATACCTGTCATTTACCATATCAGCTTCTGTGGGCACAGCTGGCACCACCTGAGCTGCAGAGTCTGCAGTGGTCTGTGGTATGAATTTGTGAACCAAAGCCTCTCCTACCTCTGAACTGGTGGTAGGCATTTCTTTCTGCTGAAAGTCACTACAGCCAATGGATTTGGTCTCATTCTCCTCATCTTCCATTGGCATGAAGATTTGTTGTTGCCCAATGTGAAACATCTCCAGAAGTTGGCTCCCCGAGCGGGCACTGGGCTCCAGAGCAGCATCTGAAACACCACCCGAGCTGACAATGTTTCTCCTGCTGTACCTTCGGTGCAGCTGTACTATTGTCCCCACTAAGCACTTCCGTACAGATTTGTTAACAGTTAAAAATAACAAAGGATTGGCCAGCAAAGAGACCTTGGGCAACCAAACGGCAGTGAGGAGCAAGAAGACTGAAATATCTGAAATATTGAGTATGGTGCGGTAAATTACCAAAGTCACATAGGGGACGCTGCAGAAAATAAATATCATAACCATGGAAAGCAGCATGGCATGAAGCTCAGCTTCTCGCTGGGAGGCGTAAGGGATAGAAATTGTATTTTGAGGGGTCCTTAAGGCAGCTATGATGACTTTCTTCTTCTGGCTGGCACTCAGTGCCCTGCGAATAAGAATCATAAACAGAAATACCACAGCCACTGGTACAATCACAGTGGTGACGTTATAGACGATGACGTATATCAGGTGGCCAAGGGAGTAACTCCAGGATTCAGAACAGGTAGACATGGCATAAATATCAGACACATTGGTCACAGCAAATACTGGAATGCTGGCCACTATTGCATGAGCCCAGATATAGATAACAAGGTCTCGGGATTTTGCATCAGATATTTTTCTTTCCAGAGGGTATAAAACAGAGTAGTACCTGTCAAAAAAAAAAATAAAAATAAAAAATTCAACTGATAGAGTGCAAAGCATAAAGTTTACAATGAGCATGGTGCTTATGAGAAATTTCTCAGGTGCCATCTGAACATAATGCCCCAATTTCCTAACTGGGTGCCCACTGACTACCTGCTTATGAGAGAAAAAGTATCCCAAGGGTCTGCCGTTGCAGGTCTGTGCAAACTTCAGGATCACATTATTGGGGGTTAACAATTCTTTCAGTAATTCGGACTACATCACTTCAGCTGATACGCATGAACGTTATTTTGAAGATTTCATCCTTTACTTACTTGTACATTGGACAGTATTTGTACACAGCACAAAATTTCAGAAAACACGATGGAGGCATAGATAGACTGCATTGTAAGGCTAGACTCAGTTAATTTGAAAAGCTGCTTTATTATAGATAAATTTGTCTCCCTGAAGACAAATTTATAGACTCCAAGTCCTTTATAAATGACCAGAGATATCAGAGTAAACAGAAGAATAGAGGCACAGAGAAGAATACTTATCCCAGTACATTCTGGAAAAAAGCTGTATACTGTGAGCAAAGCACTGGAATAAGATCATTTCATGTAATGGCATAATGCAACAATAAATAGCATTTACAAGACTAATATGAAAGGAAGAAAAGGGCTTCAAAGGGAGAGAGAAAAATCAAGGATTCTGGGAAATTTGATCTCTTACCTGTCAAGAGCAATGGCTGGAAAGCTAAGGATGGTCGCTGAGCAGAAAACTTTGTGCAGAAACTTGGCAATTCTACAGAAGAGCATTGTATAGATCCACCAGCAGCAGTGTGGACTGGCACTAAGAGCAATGTCAAAAGGCACACAGACTAGGCTGGCACAGATCCCCGAGCAGGCCAAATTCTTAATGAATCGGTTTGTTACAGATTTAAGTACTGATGTTCTGCAAGTTGACCACAGCACCATGATGTTACCTGCGAGTAGAGACAGTAAGGATAAACAAAGCAAAAAAACAAATCAACCAACCAGGCACCCACCCCCAAAACCTAACCACTATAATTTTAACAGATTTGAATGTTCCCTAGTAGTGCAAATTAAAGTACTTGTTTGGAGTTTTCCCAACAAACTGATTTGAACTGATTTGGTCACTGATTTGAACCATCACATTGTCCAAACTAAAATGTTTGTGTAATGGCTTTATAAATCGGATGACTCCCCATCTATCTCCATGCAGTGTCTAGTAACAAATGAATTAGGGAATTTTAGAGGCCAATGCCCAAGCAGGATATTCAAACGAAGTTTTAGATGCTTTTGTTGATACCTGCATCCTGAGTATTGAAATATAGACATTTGCTGAAGTGCTAATAATTTAATAACTAGTGCATCATTGTTTTTTAAAAATAAAAATGAACTGTAAGTAAACATAAACATATGGTTTTAATCTGTTTGTTTGTAAGCGCATCACAGCAGCTTGCTTGTTTACCACTGGCCACTTCAATGGCACAGACGGGCCTGTGTGAAGCCACATCCAGAAGAAATTTGGTTTACTTTTTTTCAAGAGATCCTATCCACACATAATAACATGTAATTAAAGAAATTGGACAGGCCAAAAAAAAAAAAACTTGATGCACATAATTTCACATAAGCAGACACAGAATGCAACCTACTCTTTTGGATATTCAAGACCTATATATTTGTTTCAAAAAGGACAAATGGATGACAGTGGAGCAGAAGTACAGAGAGAAACTAGTATTAGGTGAGACACTGTTTTTCCCTTTATCATTGTGTCCTACTGTATCCAGATCTCAGAAAGAAATACCATACAATAGAAACAGGTTTTCCATCACAAATTTCCCTGTGATTCTAAGTCACACTGCAACAGCACAAAAATAAATGAAGCAATCTGTCCTTACTGCATGTAGCTCTGGGTCCCTTCTAATGCATACTAAGATGTCAGAAAACTTACACTTAGAATATAGGGCTTGATCTCTCCTTTCAAAACCTGTCTTTGTCAAGATGTTTGCTTTTAAAAAAAAAAAAGAAAAAAAAGACTACTACCAGAAAAAAAATGCTTACTAAAACTGTACAAAAATTAATATTAATTTAATATGGAAGTCTTATCATGAATTTCATAAAACGCCCACTGTCCTCAAAGCTTTGGTTACTTCCAGTTAACAAAAGTTAAAGAAGATATTGTAAGTGAAGGAAATGCAGACACCCGCTATATGACCACAGAAGTGCTTACTTGCTCAAAGTGCATTTTATGCACACAGAAGGACTAGAGACAGGTCAGCCCACAGTGGCTGGCAGAGAAATCACACATGTATACTTAACCAGTTGCTTCAAACCACCTTGAGTGCACTCAACTCCACAGACCTAACACAAATGGGACTACACCACATGTTGTCTTGGCAATTGCTCTTTCTTGGTCTGCTCAGACTGAGAAGTCCCTTTCCCATGTGACTGTGTGGGCAGATGTTAAAAGAGGGAGAGGGCGGTGAGAAGCAGACAGCCCGTTCTGGTTTCTCTGCTCCCTGTAATCCTGGTTCTGGCTTTACCTTCCCAGGGCAGGTGAAACACAAGTGGCAGCAACCTCTTAGGCTGACCAGACTCTGTGGCAGACACTTTCTGTGGTATCCCAGTAGATGGAGATGTGCGAGTGCAGAGCTAAGGAGACAAGAAGATCTCTGATAGCACAGCTGAGTGTGGCACCCTCATTCTATATCACATAATCTGGTCTCAGCTTTCCACCCATGCCTGCACAGACACTGTTTTGGCCCAGGCTCCAGTACCTACCACCTGAACTTTTTAATGCTGTCTTCAGAGAGAGCATTTGAAGACTCACTGACAGCAACAGGAAATACAGACTTTGCATGTTAAAGCTGGAAGGCAGCAGGTGAATGTCTAAGGCAACCAGAGTAGGTTAGAAGCATGCATTTTCAAAGACATGCACAGATCACGTATTTCTAAGTGAGTTGTCCAATTGAAACTGAAAGTTGCCTAATGTTCCTGTTAAATGTTTGTCACATAAACACCATAAAACCAGCACAAAAACATGCAAAGTTTTCTCGAGCATTTCACAAGTGTTTTTTGTAAACTTACAAGGCACCAGATTTATTTTTGGAAAGCATTTACCCCTTTTATGAAACGACCTAACAAAGAAATAAAAGCAAACATACTTTATACAACCACGCCCTAGTAATTATTCATGTTTTTAATGGAGATAAATTTCAAACTTCGTAAGTTGCATGGGATTGTACTGGTTAGCTGTGAGGCATCCGGGGAAAGTTAGAGTGAACAGGCAGCTGGAAAAGGTAGCCTTTTGCTGTTTCCTCTAAGTTAATACTGCCTGGGGCATGAGTGTCACTGATAAACAGTCACATGTGACACAGCATATTCTGGTCACACAGAAGTCCACCACTAGAAGAAAAGGATTAAGTGTTTTTCTCTAAAAAGGAAAAGTATATCTTTGGTTCTCGCAGACAATGAGCTATGTCTGCATTACATCTTACTACTACATCTGATGTTAGTTGGCAGCCTTGTCAGTACACAGACTGAACAAGCAGGAGGTACGTATCCAGTTTGTCTGTGCCTTTGAAAATCTCTCTAAGTAAAACAGAGGAATAGGAAACATTAAAGTAACCACTGCATTTTTCACTTGAGAAACAAACACATATATAAAGTCTGTAAAACAAGGCCAGAGTTTGTTTTATCCTCTTATATTATCGTTAAGTATCGACATTCAATAACATATCCACGTACATGTATATGTACCAATGTCACTGTATTCATATTGAAAGAATGGTTGTTGCCAGTCATCCTCTACATTTTTTTAAATTGAGAAAAATCACAGATAAGCATCCACACAGTACCTGAAGTCACACAGAAGTGCACTGAGAAAGTAAATACAAGAACATTCCAAGGCAGCATGGTGCCTGGACAATGTCCTTCACCTTTATAATGTTTCAAGTTCATTGTACCTGCAAGGAGTAACATCCTCTGAGCATTCCTGTTGTCAGAGTGCATTAATCTGATTCAAAGCAGCAAAACACATTTTTGCTTCTCTTCCATTTCACTGCCAGACACAAAGTGTTGATGCAGGCATCAAAGTAAAATTCCCAAAACCAAATCCAAACTTTGCAACATTCTAGTTACCAACTTCAAAATTCAGGAATAAGATTAACAATTACACACCAGTTAAAAACAGTGGGCAATAATTTAATTTGTTACTTCAACTATTTGTTTATTTCATTTTCAGTTTGTGAACATATGTAACGAAATGTTTCATGTCCAAATTGAAGTGTCTGCTGCAAGAGGACTACATTGAAGCAAGGTTTGCTGCATACCAAACCTTTTCTTTCCCTCTTTATGAAACAGGTGATCTCCTTAATTTTAAGATGTTTCTAATTCCTATTCTTATAATTCTCATTCACATGTTTCTACTTACTTGATATTCACATGTTCCTATTTACTTGTTAAGTATTGATTTAGAAGTATAATTATGTAAAAGATTTTATCAGTGTGGTGCTCTGCTCACCAAACTGAGCCCAACTGACTTACGCACTAATTTGCCCCGTACAGAGCATTTCAGCATGGATGTAAATTATATTGCAAGCTCTTTAATGTAGAGTGTGATACATGTCTACACAGTTTTTGTTCCCATGTGTATAGTTACAGAGTAGAAAAGATTTTAGGGAAGGAGCTAGTTCATAGGAACTCAGTCCCGGGAAGCAAACATAAGATTTCCTTGCAGGTACAGGTAAATCATTGACTTTTGTTGCAGTATTGCCTAGGATGAGTCCAAGGCCAACATCTGCCTACACAATCCACTGGCAGCAGCTACTGCAACTCGTTCTGAAGATACATTAAAGCTAGGAAATATATATTAAGAAATTCAGAATTGTTCTTACAGCAAGCATGACTTTTGTGATATGATGGTATTTGTAATGTCAAAATCTCTATGGGAAATGATCAATAATATAATTCCATTAGTGCCTTTTTTGCCATTGTCCTTAGTATTTTGTAAATTTGTTGTCTGTAGGCAGATTCTAAAGCAATCACATCATGCTAAACGTCTTGGATGTCCACTCATATTTCTTTCAGATGCACACATCTGAAGGGAGATAAGAAAGTGCTGCACTGATAATTCTTCAGTTCTTCATACGCAGTGACACTTCTTCCCACTTCACTTTTCGTACTTACTGTCCTATTCAAAGGATAGAACTTCTAGTCAGGGATAATCATTTTCTCCTTTTCGATAAACTACAGTTCTTCAGCAACCACTACAATCATTTTTAGCCAATCAAGGAAATAACCAAACCTGCCTATTTTGCTGAAGTACAGTTGACTTATCTGAATTCCTTGCCTCTACTTTAAAACCAATGTCCTCAAAGAACCTGAAACTCTTCAAGCTCCTTGGAAGAAAAAATGTTGAAAGAATATTGCGTCTCTGCAGCTTCAGGATCTTGGATTGTTCTTACATCAAGAAAATATGACAAGGGTATAACTTTAACTTTTGAAACCTGAGCTAGCAAATTAAAAACCTGAAAAAAGAATGTCCAGATATACTGTTCTAACCATAAGAGGGATATCTTTTCAAAGTTATTAACTTCTTGAATCATAGAGCCTAAAGGATCAGCTTGTTTTACTTATTGCAGAAATTAAACCAAAATTCTTAAACTCTAAGACTTTACATGACTCCCATGAAAGTCCCTCATGACATGGAGAACAATGCTTTTACCTCTCTGTAGAGGGAAGAAATCAAAATAAAAAAGGAAACAGATACAGAAGAGGTAAAAATATTGATGTCCACATTATCAACATACATTAAATCATAGCAGAAGTACTGGATCCTACAACCCCTTTCACAACCAGGTATCACATCTAGTGGACGGTATCACATCTAGTGAACTGTCTGGCCTCTCTTACACTGGGCTTTGTGCTAGTCACTCCCAGAGAACAAATGTGGTGTTGTTACTGAAACACTACAAGGGACGCAAGCAAAGCAGGTGATTTTTCTGAACAGCCAATCTGTCTGTTCTTCATAGCACAAGAGGAATAGCTTTTGTACCTCAGAAAAGGACCATCTTGAACCTGTATGTCATGAAACAACGGAGGGGATGCAATAGTAGCACTTCTTATGCAAGGTGATATCGAGCAACACAGTAATTTACTTGAGTTCCCTGATCACTGTGCTGAATCTAATTGTAAATAGCAATCTTCACACAGGGAGCAAGTACCTTTAAGATTTGTTTTTAAATAATAATGCTTTCTGTCAGCAGCTCTTTGTTTGTAAAGAGCCTATAGCCACATCTGCTGGTAGTCTTATGTGACAGATGCATCCTACCCTCTCCCTCCTTAACCAAACCAGCAGCAGTTTGGCTCAGGCTTCAGAGGAGGAAGAAGCCTGCCCACAACTGGGCCAAGAACTCCTCCAGGAAACCCACAGGGAGCAGAGTGACACAGTGAACACCAATAAGGAGCCTCATGCATAACTCTATTATATGAAATTTGTCTACAAGTCAACCAATCATTTAGTTATAATGTTGTGTGACTTAGTACGCTTGCTCTGAAGGGCTAGACCACAAGCTGGGAATTTTCACTTAAAAACTTTCCCAGCATGTTCAGTCAAAACAAGACCTCCAGAGTCAACAAAACCCAGGAAAACACAGAGGCTACAAGGATACAGATCATCAACATCAGCTGTACCAAGACAAGATAATGACCTGTCTGAAAGACAGCAAAGGAATCCAAAGAGAAACAAGACCCCAGATCCAACTATTACTGCTGGACCACACCTTCACAATCCCATTTTCCCTCACATATTTCCTCCATGTAGTAAGAGCGTGACATTGTCATCAAACTTAATTAAGTTGCAATTTTATTTAAATATGAGTTTTATCTAAAAAACTCATTCATGACGCCTTGCTTTGTATGTTGCATTGTATGTTGCATCACATCTCTTCAGATGCTCGGTTTTTTGTCTGACTTCACCAACAGGCATCTGCAATCCATATGTAGGCACGTCGGTGCTGTTAAGGAGATGTGGCCACCAAGAGGTGACTTCACACATCACAGATGCAGCTCAACATTGCTTCATTTAACAGAATCAGCCATGTTGTATTCTTCCAGGAGAAACTTGCAGGACCTTGTCCACTGTGTGGGATATGCCTTCACCCTAATATCCATACAAAATGCTAGTAGACCAGAACACAGCACAGACATGGTCCACCATCATCATGCTTACGTAAAATTACTTCTTCTGTATCTAATACTTTCCCATTTGTTAACTCAAAATATTAAGAGAAAACTTATAAAATAAATTGATTGCTGTGCCATATTGCTGTATAGCAGATATGTGAGAGCTATACAGTCTAATAGTATACAAGCAAGAGGACACTTTGAATGAATTTCTGGTTAGCTGATTTTCTCTGGCTTATATAATGAGGAAAAAAGCAATTTAAAATTGATTATACCTAACAGAGTAGCACAATTTAAAAAGCCTGTGGTAATGATTAGTAGTTGGAAGACAGACTATATTTTCCTTGGTAATTGAGGCTAACTTGCAGTTTCAATTAAAAAAAATAATTACTACCCATTAGCATCAATTTTCAACCTCCACTGCAGCTGAAATTATAGTTTGTAGCTGAAAGACACCATACTAACAGCTATTTTACACAGCAGAAATTATTTTCTGACCTATTTGACAGTCTTGTGACTTTTTTTCTTTATACAACTAAGACAGATCTGATGTGATTTCTACATCAGTTTGACTCTGCTTCCCTTTCTCCAATGTGCAAAGTTATAATAAAAAAATTTCATTCTTCATATAGCCTGCCATGCAGCCATTCACCAGGTCACCAATCGGGCATATTTGTCCTTGATTCTTTATAAACAGATGTATTTAGACAAAAGTTACATATGCTTAATATATCTACACAGTGGGAATAATTTGTTATATTTAGTAACAAGCTTTTTCTCCCTCCACAGCCAATTCTGAAATGAATGGTTCTCTCTACTACTTCCAGCCCTGTGAATGGACTCAAACAATACTTGCTAGGAAGAAAAAAAGAGCTGGGAACTCTTATACATGTCTGAAACATCATGAGTTATAAACTGAAAAAAATCAGCACGACCCAAAATCAAATACTACCAAAAAAAAAATCACATGGAAAAATATTCTGTCTAGTTACCAGAGTGAGTCATTTCACTGAAAAACTATGAACCTAGAGAGGCAAATCAGATTTATTCCAACTTGCTAAAGGGAAGAGGTATGTTCCTGTAGGATACCTTAGGCCAGGCAAAGTGCTTCACTGTCGAGATCTCACTGAATGCAAGAGGTGGGGGTCTGGTTTGCTTTTTTTCTGTAAAACTTATGAAGCCCTGAAGTAAAATTTGAGATTTTGTTGATCAAATATTTAACTCACAAAAACTATTCTTGACTCTTCCCACAATTCTCTCTCTGAGTTTTCTGCAGTTCCCCACTTAGAATTTCACTGTGGGACTTATGAGGCGTCCACTTTCCAGTCTCCTTTCTTTCACACTTTTAATAATTGAGTTCCACTTTCTCTGCTCAAAATCCTCCCAGCAAGAGACCCTGCCATTCCCAGGTCCAGTCTCTGCATGACAGCACTCTTAAGCCCAGAACAGTATTTGGCTTAGTGAAACAGGCAATAATAATTCGCCTGTCTTCCAAATACCTTCATGGAAAACACTATGAAAACCTAATATGAATGCTTACTCCTTCCCTTTTGAAAAAAAAAAACAAACAAAACAAACAACAACAAACCAGAAATGCAGCTTGAGCCATACCCTGTATCTCCTCAGACAGGCAATAGGTAGTGGATTGATCTAATCAGGACTGATGACTCAAAATCCAAAAAGACATGCCAAGTACCCAGGACTGACTGAAATAAAGGGAACCAGACTCAGTTACACAAACTGAAGAAACACTGACATTTTTCTTGACCTTAAGAATAATAATGGATTTTAAAATTCAAGGTCTGGATACCCTTTAGCAATAAAATAATCGTCAGGGCAAAGCGAGCTGTAAAACAGTGTAACATTCACCCAAAATACACCCCTGCTGTGTGGAAAGAATATTACAGGGGTTTTTTTAACCTATCAAGAATCCAGATAACTACTTTGCTGGAAAAACAAGGTAACGCAATTGGTTTTATTTTAAGTCTCCTTTTTTTTCTCTTGCATTAGAAATTAAAAAATTAGCCATCCACATTTGCACTTCATAAGTTGTTTGGCACAGCAAAAGATACTCAACACTGAAACATGCCATAACATTGCCAAAATCTTTGGCACACGTTACCTTTCACTAGTGTGGAATCATGACCTCACATGGGCTGATGACACAAACTCTCTCATCAATTATCCACATAAATATAAAATTTTAAATTTGTGTTTTGCTGTTAGATAGAGCTGAAGGGAATCTTTTTGCCTATATATGGGATTTTCAGGTCTATTAGTGTATTAAAATCAAACTGACTTCAATATGATTTTTCAATATGACAAAATTTGATACAAAACTGGAACAACATAACTTAAAGCTAGTTTCTAGCTTTACTTTCTGAAACTAAAAAAATATTTCATTGTCTTGCTAAACATACACAGCCTACCACGTATTAGCCATATATATGTACATATTAAATGAAGTTAAAACACAGGTAGCATAGAACTAACTCTATAAAAGCAAGCAGCCACCATCAGAAATGAAAGAGAACTACAATATGCATATCCTGCTTCTTCCACCAAAAAGGACTTCACATCAGCAGTGACTCATTTGATTGGGGCAAATCAGCTAGTGGGTGTATCAAATCAGTTACAGCTTGCTATGTTGTCCTATACGCATATAAAAATACATGCTCATTAGTAGGGGTTTCCAGGTTTCATGCACCTCTGCAGTATTCTGTAAAACGACATCACTTGTTGTGATGCAGGCAGTAAAACCACAAATAGTCAAGATGTTAGTCATGGTATCATTGGCCTCTGCTTATTAAACATTCAACCCACCTATCACTACTAAACAAGGCATGTGTTATTGGTATTTCAGCAATAGTCTTTTTTATTTCTACATTTCTAATCCACTTCTTTCTTTTGCTTTCCTACAACCATGTCACAATGCTTGGGCGTGTATGCACAATATTTGTGTAACTGCACCTCTCTTGTACTGAATCACCCACTGTCTTTCTACACCATATGGAAACAAACCAAATAAAAACAATCAAGCAATTTCTCTTGACTTCTGCAAATGAAATAGCCACAAAAATGTATGCCAAAAATCTATGGTAATTTCAGCTCTTCCATGAAGAAACGGAACATTGTGCACTGGCCAGATGCTAGATTTTCAATTGCAAGAAACAGCTACATAATTAGTCCTGTTATTTTAAAAAAGGAACATATACACATTTTGCACTCTTCAGGGTGAATAAAAATTGCAAAATAAAGTTTGCATATTTTACTAGTCCCTGGAATACTGCTATTGCAAATCTGAAAGGTCTTCCAAGATACCAGAGCCATTATCCACAGGTGTTTGGCATACTCCAACTAGTGACCTAAACACATGAAAAATGTGCCAGTCCTTTAGCTGAGGCATTTAGAGATTTGTCTATAAAGATTTGCAACAGAAATACTAAGATTAGTCTGAATGAAACATGGATTCTGTCAAGGTGATCACATTTTCTTTTTTTTTTTTTTTAAAAAAAAAAGATAATTGTTACCGACAGACTGCAATGTTCCAGTGCTGTCCTAGGAAAAGAAAAATGTGTAGCACAGGGAGCTATGACAACCCTCTGTTCTGTTCTGCCAAGCCGCTCCTTATTACAGAGAAACCTGTGGATGCTCCATGTCCATGATCCAATTGGACCTTTGTGCTAACACTGTAAGAGCACCACAAATGACAACGCTGCTTTAAAAGCTTTAATTTATGAGAATAGCCTTCAGAAGTTTTTTCTTTTCTAAAAGCATAGTTGAGGAAGACTTCATCAGTAAAGTAACAAACTTGGAATTAAAACAGTACAGTCAAGATTAAAAGTAAATAAAGAAAAAACAAAAACCCCATAGCATTTTATTGACCCTAGAATTGCCTCTGGAGCCTACTCAATAAGAATTTAACTTCCAAAATCAGCACTATAATGATGCAAAAAAAATCATTACATAGGAACTCAAAGACATGTTGCTTAATCTTGACTCATTCTACTAATGCTTGTGTGAGTAGCTCAACAGATCACAGTGGAACCTGCACGCTGAGGAGAGCAAGGGTGTCCCACCTGTATCCAAAAGCAGAATATGCATGACTTGGCAATTCCCCAGTTCCTATACAATTATTTTTAATGAAGATTATTTTTTGTTCATGACTCAGTGTTCCAACGGCAAACAAATCAAAACCTCTTGGTATTTTAATGACAGAAAAGTTAATTTACCATTTCAAAATATAGTCAAATATGCTAGTAGAGAGATGTAACTGTTGACTACAATAGTTTGATAAATATTTCATATAGCATCTAGTGTATACATAAATCAATGCAATATTAACGTTTGAGTTGTATACACATTAATATTTACTGTTATTGAAATGTTGTTTAAAGCCTACTTGTAAGTCTTAACCTGGTAGTACAGGGCAGGAAATACTGCCAGTATGCCAATAGCCTTTTCTGAGTTTGAATGGTTAAATTAAACAATGCATCAATTATTTTGTATCCAATTTGCAAAGTGTCTGGGTTCAGGTTTTTTTTAAAAGGAAAGCAATTATCTGCCGGGCCAAATACTTGGCTAGTGATTTCTGCCACAAGGCTTATTACAATATTAATGGCACTCATGTAGCTGCTGCAATGTTTTGAAGCCACACACCACAGATGTGCCTGCCAGTGTTCAGCGAGCTCCCTTAGAAACATCAGTGGAAGGCACTACTCTCTCAAGGCTCTGTTTTAATGTGATTTGATAGTGATACTCTGCAAAGAAAATGCAAATTAAAAATAAATTTTACAATGCCATACACTAAGAGAATTGTGGAATGACCCAAAGGCCCATTTCCATTCCTTGGAAATAAGCAGACTTAATTGGGGAGCATTTTTATATATCTTTTTTTGGTCATTCCACTGATCCAAGGCTGCCTGATTTATGAATTCATTGTAAAATATTGCACAACTAGCTTTACTTTGCTGAGATTATAGAGTCTCTGCAGGACACACAAGGAGACTTACATTATAATAAATAAATCTACTTAGAAGAGCTAAAAACAAAACAAAGTGCAAAACTGAGACCTGAAGCCACTTTTCATCTGCCAGGCAGGCCACTGTCAATGCTTTTTGCTGTCCCCATATTCACATCCATGAACTTCCCGCCTTCTCAACCCTGCTAAGATTGTGCCACAGGCAATGACAGGAAAGCAGACTTTGCAGGTCATCTCTAATTCTCCCCAATATAAACAACTGAAGGAAGAAGGGAAGAAGGTGGACAGTTTTCCTGTACTCTTTCAACTCTTTCCTGCGGTTAATATGTAAGAGTAATGCCACCCATAAAAGAGGGAGGCATGTTTGTTTCTCTGAAATACAAATGGCAAAAAAGAAGAAGGAAGAGAGGCAGAGACTATCCTCTGTATGCACATCACACATACCAAGTTCAAATTCCATTTGGGATATAAATGCATAGCTTTAGCCTCCCAGAGGCAGAAACTCAGAGCATTTGATTGATCTGTATTGATCTGATCATCATTTTTAACTCTCTCTGCAACAAAGGACCTGGTCCAAGCTGCCAGCAGACACTTCTTATGTCAACAGTTCATTCCTCATATCACCTAACACCGCCTCAGTGTGATAGGCATTAATATACCCCATGTTCCTTTCTGCAGCCTCATACGAATCAGAAAGCATTATGTGGTTGAACTCCCATTTCCTTCAAACATCACATTTAGATGAGCACTGATAATGCAATTACCAGATTCACACTGCTCTGAAAGTACATAAAAACTGTAATTCAATGCAGCTGGCACTAAAATTATTCCTGTTCCTCTATTCTAATTTTCATTTTGTTAACTTATTGCTTAACCAATTTAATGTTGCTGGGAAACGGAACAAATGCTGAAGAAAAAATGCTAGCCTCCTCTTCTTTATCCACATATACACTCTTAGAGTAATTTTTTTATTTGTAAGGATTCCTTATCACATTTTAAAACAAGGCTTTTAGAAGACTGTTTTCATGCTGTCTGTTGGCTACAATAGTGGGTTGGGTTTTTTGCCTGAAAGCATTCTTTTTCTGCCAAGTATTACATTTGTGAACATTAATAACTCAATTTACTAATTAATTTTCCATTTTTACCTTACTTGACTTGGTCATGGTTGTTTATTTTAAAAAACATTTTCAATATCTATTACTAAACCTATATTGGAGCAGTCATGTACATCTTATGGAACTGCTCTACAGGTGAGATCTTTTCGGAGGATAAAGCAGAAAAAAATCTAATCTCAAGTTACCATTTCAGTACAACAAGCACTCAGCTCTACAAAGTAATGAGAGGCAAACATGGTATGGCAGGCAGTATCTTTTATTAAACCAACTGCAAAAGCTAGGAAGAAAGAGGAAGAGAAAGAGAAGCCTTCAGGCTAAAGGCAGACCATCAGGCTTGAACATCACCGTCGGTACACTTTGATCTCTATTATTATTTACAAGAGCTGTTTTTCATCTGGTCTAACACAAACCTGGTAGGATACTTATTACATTTACTGAAATGCAAGTAAACGGAATTCAAAATAGAGCTGAGTTTATGACAAATGTGAATACTAAGTAATCTTCAAAGCTAAGTTTTGTGACTCTAATGATGCTGTCGAGACACTGCATTAACACCCTAGTGTGTACACAGCTCACCTGTTCAACTGGATGGAATAATAGTGCTTAGCTAATTTCATTGGCACTTTCCAGCATATTTACCTAAAAACTTTTACTAAAGTTCCTTCAAACTTGATTTTACTTATGTGGACTGTCATTGCACTTGCTTCACACAATATCACACAGCCTGAAATCAGAGCAGGTGATGGTAAAACTCCAGCATAACTTCATGGTTTTTGTTTGGTACCAGTGGCAGGATAATCCAGAGCCCTCTATTTTGCTTTTTGTGGACAAAACTGATCTATGTTTTTTGTGATCTTTAGCCAAAAATAAATTAAAAAAACACAGAGGAGCATACAACAATCAAACATATTAGGGAAATCTATCATATTCTTCCCTCTGCCCCTTTCAAAATAAATCCTGCCATATTTACTGGGCCAAGAAAGGCTTAGTTCTAATCACATTAACTCAACTGAATTATGGTTAAGTCATTGAAAATAAAGTAAATTGATTAAAGACAACCTCTTTTTAACCCCGGAGAAGCTGCAAATTTACAGCTTTGGCAATGTTTTCTAAAGAACAAAATTTTCTTTCTCATAAAAAAAATGTATTTCTCATTAAAAAAACTTATAAAAATGCAGAAAAATGTTTTAACAACACTAGAATGGCAGGCCTACATCTATTTTTTTCAGAAATTTTAGGCTACCCCAAACTTCACCACTCCACTGGAACAAAAAGACTGAACAAAATGAGCCTTCTCAGTACAGCAACATGCCACAAAGATTTTATTTAGCAATAAACATCCATGCAGAGCCTGAATTCTTGTTTCTTAAGCATAAATCACACCTGTGACTTTATGTGTTTGGATGCAAAGGATGATAACTCTTTAGAATACTTCACTTTACCATGAGCCCACACAGATGGGACAGAGCAGTCCCATTGCTCCAGGTACGACACTGAGTTTCCTGACACCTACTCAGCTGTGCAAGGAAAACCAAAGCAAGCTCCCATATTTTGTTTGCTACAGTTCTGAGGTCCAAGTTGGATCCATAAAGGAAAACTCAGATCTGCCAACAGTTCTGAACTCAGTAGTTAAAACAAATATAGGCTGCTGTCCTTGTTAGCAGCAGTAAATATATAAAAGGTTAGCCAGTTATGAAGCCACATCTAGAACTTTTTAGCACCTTTTTATTCTGTTTTGAAAACATTTTGCTCTGGTGACTGACTTCCATATAAATCTTACTATTAAAAATTTCATGACAGTAACCAAGGCCTTTAGCACGAACTAGAACACATACAAGAACACACAACCTGGTATAATATCCCACAAAATACGAAGGCCATCAGCTTCATTTACCTATGACGGCAATTCATGGCAATAGCTGATAGTAAATCGGCAAAATGTTTCTTTTCCAGACAGAGCAAAATACAGGAATCTTCCTCTTCCCTGCTTAGACACCACTAACACATCAAGGCTCTGCGTAATAACCTCATCTTGCTTTTTTGCTGCACACACTTCTGTGCAGAAGGAGCCTCTTCCACCCCAACATCCTTTCTCTCTGCACCTCATTTTAACACTGCCTTTCTGTGTCAACTCTTCCCTAATGTAAGACTTTGCTTCTTAGGGAGGAGAGCACAGAAATCTCTCTCAGCCCTCGTTGTGATAAATACTGAGAAAGCAAGCCAGGCAGCAGGCCAGGGTATTCAGTGCCCACACCACCTCCCCAGCTGTGCTGGCCCCGGGCTCAGCGGTGCCAGCTTGTGCTAACAGCCACACCGAGATTCCAGTCACTGCCTCATACCAGGTACCAGAGGGTGCAAGATGCTGCAGAGTATTCTGTTCCCTTACTGTACCTGAATGTCCAGGGCAGGGAAAGGGAAGTGTATCACAAAACTGGTTGTGTTGCCTGATGTTTTCAGCAAGTTACCTTACCTAGCACTTTCTCAGCTTTTTATGTGGGGATGTAGATTGGCCAAGACTGGGCAAGAAAGGCAGAAAGCAAGCCATCCTCTCTGCCAGAAAGTTCTTCAGAGAAGCACTGACCACTGCCACTAACACTTAAAGTAGGGTTATAGACATACCTTCACACAGAAATAGGGTCATGTGTTAACATAAATCTTGCACTCATGCTTTTTACAGTTACGCACAAAAGCAAATTTCACACAGACTGACTATGAGGGCCTTACTGGCCACTACTGGCCCCATCTGGGACCCTCAGCCCCTCCCCATGGCTCCGGCAGCTGTGTTCAAGCTCTGACCTGGGCACAGAGTCCTGGTAACAGCTATGCTACAGCTGTGCCTGCCTCCCATCTCTTGTCCTGTCTCTTGGGTAGATCTCAGACCTATGTCACAGCTTAAGCATTGTGTGCTGCCACTTTCCTCCTCCTTAAGAGAGAAACATTAAAAAGATGGCAAATGTCTCACACAAGACCTACTCTTAACCCATACAGAGCTCATTTCTTCATTTGGTCCAGACAAGTTCCCTCTCTATTCCGGCTGAGCTAGCTATCGCTATGGCTGGTTTCCTAACATGAAAGTTAAATACAACAAATCAAAAACTCTCATTTACATTTAGGATCAAATCAAGGTTCCCCAATGCTTCACTGGAATAGATAGTACTTTCTAGCGTGTGTTTCTTGGGTAAGTATTGCTTCACTGCAGGTCTATAATTTAATGCTCCCTGCTAACTACTAACACATTACCAGTATTTGTGACTGCTATGACATGCTGTTGGCACAGTAGTCACCATGCTAAGAAGACAACTATAAAGAAAATCTGATTGCACTCAGGAGGGTCAGGAAAAAAGCCACAGTTGAAAAGTTACAGGAAAAAGGAGATGTGAGGAAACTCTTCAGTCTGATTGCTAACTTCTCTACAGACCAAAGTAATTCTCTGTAACTCACCTCCATATCTATAGCCAGATTTCAGTCTTTATTCCAGTTCTTTACAGGCTTTGCAACTGTCAGAGTTAAAAAAGCAGAGATCCCTAGGAGATTACTGGAGAAACAGAATACAAAGACTGGTTCAGTGTTTTTCAGCTCCTTTAAAATCTGGAGTGCAATTTTACTTTCTTAAATGCTTAAAATAATCAAGAAGCCAATCAAGAAGTCTTCAGAAGCTGGTACCACATCTTGCAATATCAGGCTTTGACAACTGCATGGGTGTTTTAGTATCTCCTTTAACTAGATCCTTTTTTTCTACTGATTGCATTTTTAAAATAGAATAAAACAAAAGGATATATTTCTCTCCTATTACAGAGGCCTGTTACAGTCAGAAAAAAAATAGTGTGGTGGTAATCTATTTTCCTTCTTTAGATTAAATTGTGGACAGAGAATACTGCACTCAGCCAAATCTAGCATCAACACTAGAGACCTGTACTGGATGAAAATAAGGATAATAGATAATTTTTTTTTTAAGTGAAGTAAAAGAACATTTGGTAATACACTACGGAGACCTGCAGCTTTTTCTCTAAGTATTATAGTAATTCTGCTGACCTGTACATGATGTTCCTTGCAGTGTTCCCTTTTTCTATTAATGCATCAATGTTTGGGTGAAGCAGGCAAAATAAGAATTGTATCTTTTAAAACACATGCTCCAAAAAACATGGGCATGTTAAAGAACACATCCCACTACAATCTCCTGATCAGTAGTCATACAGACCACATACTGTACAGGTATGTGTAGTGCCCCAGACTTAACCAACACAAGACAGACACGATGCATCTGCAAAACACAGATGGATGCTATATCCAGCCATCACAGGGTATTCATGTACTCCAAACACAATAGGATGAATGTTTCTCTCTCTATGGTGGGAGTATATCTAGCAAAGAAAGGGCAATCAAACAGGGCAGGTGGCATAGCTGTTTTGCCCAGGAAAGACAGGAACAGTGGGAAGGCAAGCTGCCCCAAATGAGTTTTTTAGATAATACTAATATTTAAGTAAAAGTGCAACAGTGTCCAATGACAAGGTCACACTCTTACTGCATGGCGGAAATATGTGAGGGAAAATGGGGTTGTATATTGTTATAGCTAAAGAACTACATGTGCTTATAGCCAAAGGGCTATATGTGCACATCTGGTTCCCTATGTCACTTAGCTAAGACTTCAAAGTTTCATAGTGCTTATCCCCAATTCACTTACATTCCCGTCTGGGCATCTGGCGTGAGTTTGTTCCAGAGTTCAAATCTGAGGTTCCACTAAGCAAACTCTCAGGCACCAGATCAATCCATTTGGACATACGGTGTTCAGTTTGCGCAGAAGTTAAAATCTGAAGTTTCACAAAACAGACTCTCAAGCATTGTATTTTACAAAATAATTCAGTAGAGGGATACAGCGACACAGTCAACCCTGGGGAGAGAAGCCAACCTGAACAAAGAAATCCTTGGGCAATGATGCCCTTACAGATCTCATGCACCCTTCACATGAAGATTTGGTCCAGCAGCAATAGTTGGGTCTGGAGTATTGTTCCTCTTTGGATTCCCTCGCTGTCTTTCAGACAGGTCATTATCTTGTCTTGGCACAGCTGATGTTGATGATCTGTATCCTTGGAACCCTCGTATTTTCCTGGATTTTGTTGACTCTGGAGGCCTTGTTTCGACTGTACAGGTTGTACATGCTGGGAAAGATTTTAAGTGAAAATTCCCAACTTGTGGTCTAGCACTTCAGAGTGAGTTTTGCTACTCATCCTAAGAAAGCTAAGCAAAGAGCATACTAAATCACACAATATCATAACTAAATGACTATTTAAAATGTTACTTAACTAGGCTAAACAACTAATCCCTGATTGTGGCGTGTGCAGTGCAGCTGCTTTCCATGGAAGATTCAAATGAGGCTCGCCAGCAACCTGTCATCAGTAAAAGATCAGAGATCTCATTGCTCCGAGGAGTACCCTTGAGAGGCATCCCAGCACACAGGGAGATCATTGCTGTGCAGCCACACCACCCAGCAGGGAGAGCTCAAAGAAAGCTCACTTAGACTGTCATATTTTTGGGATAAAAGCGGTTGACTCATAGTCAGAATTGCACATAGGGCTCCTTATTGGTGTTCACTGTGTTACTCTGCTCTCTGTGGGTTTTCTGGAGGAGTTCTTGGCCCAGCTGCAGGCAAGCCTCTTCCTCCTCTGGAGCCTGAGCCAAATTGCTGGTGGTTCAGGTAAAGGAGGGGGGTGGAACATATCTGCCATACAAGCAAGACTGGTGAATTTGGGTCTGTCCTGGTTCATTTTGTAGCCATTTGCTTTACATAAGTGGAAGTTTGCTGAGGCTGCTCTGAGTGTTTGCCAAGTGGCTGCTGTGGAGAATGTGACAGGGTGGGATGTGAAGAGATCTGCAGGATGGTCCCTTGATGCTGACATGGGGGCTGGGCACAGCTGTGGTGGAGGGCACAACGTGACAAAAGGCTGAAGCTAAATAACCAGAAAAGCGTAGTGAAGAGGGTCAGGGAAAGATGGCAGAGTGCTTTAGGAGCCCTCATCAGCTCACTTTTCCATGCACAGGCACAGATTCACTCCTCAGTTTATCTCATCTTACTTCATTGCTATGCATCTCTAAAAGAGCCCTGAACAGTAGGAGGAGAGCAATCTTAATCACTGAAGCAAAAGACAAGCAAAATTAATAAAACTTTTCAAAAAACTAACAGATGTTAAGCTCCAGGTTGCTTTACCAGGCACACAGCTAGCTGGCTTTGAGAGACTGTAGAGGAAGGACCACACAGGAGCTTGCCTGTCAGGTGCAAAGGGAGTAGACCTCCTAGGATCTCCCAACAGCTCCCAAGGGAGAACGGGGTCAACAGTCAGTCTGTATCAGTACTAGCAACACAGGGAAGAGCCGGAGGGGGATTCTGGAGGCTCAGTTCAGGTGATCAACACCAAAGCTCAGGACCTTCAGAACCACTGTCTTTAAGAGACTTAAGAGCTCTATATGCTAAGCACAGGCAGAGATGTGGAATCTCAATGTATGGATGAGATGGTGATGCTGAGAAGAAGGTTTTAGATACATTAAGAAATATGGTATCTTTTTTTGGACAACACAGACCTGTAAAAGAAAGATAGGCTGGCTGTACATTAACCAAACGGGACTCAGGCTGAAAACTGAAGGAAAACAATTAAACTGATGTCCAAGGAAACCCAAAGGCACAAAGGAGCACATGATTCATACTGACACAGTCCCAAAGGGTTTGTAGCTAATGCTCCTATAAAAGTGCTAAGGGAAATAAACAGCCCAGTACATAGTACAACAAATAGAAAAGGTGAATCAGACCATCCTCTCTGTTCTAGATACTCCTTAAATCTACAGATATTAAATTTGAACAACTACCTCAGTATTTTCAACTTTTTCCAATTAATTCAGGCAATAACAGCAGAAAAGGTATTTTAGTCACTTGTATGACTGATTTGTTTTTGCTACAGTATCAGAGAAATGATCCAATTACACCATTAGAAATACAGATATACAGAAAAGTAAGGCCTGCTGGAATCTGAACACAAGCCAAGTGACACAAGGTATGTAGAGAAAGACAAAAGAGGGTTTAGGAAAAATAAGATGGTTTCCTATTTTATAAGTCTTCTGGAAGAAATGTTTGACTTCTTGCATGGAACTGCTTTCACAGGCAAGAGAGTAAGTCAAAGCTAGTAGGAAAAAAACAGACTAAAACCAGAGTTTCTGTCCTTCAAAAAAACTTACAGACTTTTTTTTTTCTGCAGAGAACTGGCAGAACAGAAGGAAGGACAACATTTGTCAGGAAACAAACCAGACTATTCATGATGGTGAAGAATGCAAATTGCAGTGTTGAATATCGCAACTAATAAAGCACTTAAAAAGGCAGCAGTCCACAGCAATATCCCAGCAATCCCCAAGGACAAAAAAAAAAAAAAGCATGAGTGGAGAATAAGATTACTAGAGCCTTCCATCACCATTTCAGGTTCAAGACTGCTTTTATTACTAGCATAACTGCCATTTGCATTGTTGGACTGATCTAATGCAATTTCCTACCCAGCCAGCCTTCCAGTCCAGTATATTCTCCTTATTGCAATGTTTCTATGGAAGCTGGCTGACTACAAGGCACCAGTTCTTGTCCCTGCTTCCAGCTGCTAAATCTAATTTAAAGATGCTAAAAATAGAAAAGGCTTACATGTAACAGCACTGTTCAGAAAGCAAGACTCTCTACTTCCTACAGGGATAGCATTAAATCAGCAGTGAAATGTAGAGAGTTATAATATAATGATGTTTCACTAGTATTTTTGCCATTTGCAAACTTCCTAGCAGTACCTAGCCCACTCTCAGAACACTTTGAGAACTTCTTCCTTGTTAGATATTGAGACAGCTACAAGTATAGGAAACGTAACACAGAGAAGTTCCAAGTCTTGGGCTTCCAGTTCAGCGGTTGCCCCAGTGACCACCTATACTGGACACCCAAGAATGCAGAGTCATTTACAAACTCTGTGATGGGCCACAGGCAGGGATCAAAAGAGGTACAGAGGGAAAACAAAACATTGTCTTGATCATTTGGGATTTTTTCCCAAATGGATGTGTATAAAATGCACCTTTGTTTTTTTCTGCAAAAATATTTCACGCTGATATTCCCTCTAGCACATATGCAATCTACTATATGATCTCAGAGGCTCATCATACCCAAATGATCAAAAAGAAGTGCATTTTGTAGCTTATATTAGGAAACATGATTACAGGCTCGTCTCCATGAACACAGAAGAGCAGAGAGGCACAACAGCAGTCAGACAACCCCAATAACTTACTCAGAGAAAGGAGCATCTGCCATAAACCCTCCCTGGGCTGTCACATGGGAGCCTTAGCCCCATGGGTAAATCTGTGGAGAGGCTCTCCAGACGTCCTCTCAGACTGAGAGGCTTTAGCCCAGGGATACGGAAGTCAGTGTGAGACACAGGGGAAGACCATTTTGGGATGGTACAAAACTTACTATGGGATGTTTATGTTAGGGGAGAAAAAGGCGGGGAGAGTTCAGAGTGGTTTGGGGAGGAACAAGTGTGGGAAACTAGATGGAAAAAGGGTATTAAAGACATCTAAGAACAGGTATTTGGTCACTATGCTTGTCTGGCCATGCCCTGCACAGAATTAGTGCAATTTGTCCCATCTCATTAAACTCCATTTCCAACTCTTCTTGTGGGTGAGAGGCTCTCTGGGTCTGTGTATATAAGGATGTCCAAGTGCAGTAACTGGAGGCAAACCATGGGGCATCAGGGTCCACACATCAGGATGGCAACAAGTGGAGAGACCGGAGTGTCCATTTGTGTTGGTTTGTATGTTGATGTGTAAGGACTACTGATTTGATAAGCCAGCCTAGCCAGCAAGCACAATAAGATGCTTAGGAGGTATAAGTACTGGTGTGGTCATAAGTCTGGTCCCAATACAACAGGGAACAAGAAGGCTCTGAAAGTTGGCCAGTGGAAGACCAGAAGGCCCAGGCCACCTACTGGAAAGTTGTGGGATTTGGAGGTCAGCTTCTGGTAAGATCATAGTTCTGGGCCAGCCAAGAGACCTGCATGTGTGCATTTGTGTGAGACAATTGAAAGACTAGACGATCTTGGGCCAGCTACCAGCTAGACAGAGTGTCTCAGACCAGCTACTACAGATGTGTGAATATGTACATGCTTATGTATTTTACACTAATGGGCTTTCATCCAGAGCAGCCAGAAAGGGGAAGAGGAGGCTGCCATCGATACTAATTGTGACTGCAAGAGTGCTGCGTTTTCTTTCTGTGCCAGTCTGTGTGGCTGCTCGTGCACTGATATACACACATACGGTGTGCATGCGTGCCTCGAGAATGTGTTCTCAGCCTTGCTATGGGTGGACCTGAGAGGACAAAGAGCAGCAGCAGGTTCACCTCTATCAGTCTATGGGATTCAGCAGCAGCTAAACACTTAACAGCATCTCTTCTGAGAGGGAGAAAAGTATACAGTTTCCTAGATCTTGAAAAATGTTCCAAATAAGTGGTAAACTGACTTTTTCCAACACCACACAAATAAGAGATTAAAGATTAACAGAAGAGAATAAAAATCTCATTTAAGTGCTCACAGAGCCTGCTCAATAGCAAGCCAACAAATGAGATCATTAACAGAACCAACACTGTTTAAAATTCTTCCTAAGTGCTTAGGTTCATTCACACCTGAAATACTAACTTACTACCTATAATATCCAATACAAAATCTTGACATATCTAAACCTTCACCAAGTTTGAGTCAGCGATACATACAGCAGCTGCCATTTGAGCAAATATAACTAACAATGAAAAGCAAAACACAACATCCAGTCACATAGTTAAAGAGCTCTGGTTCGTAGCTGTCATTAAAGTGTTAGCATGGAGACTACAAACAGTAAAATGACCAGTACTGATCAGTTTCACTCTAAACGGGGACCAGTTTAATATCCTCAACACACAGGATGTTTAGAGACATCAGATAACCTCTCCACATGTTTGAGTAACACTCAAGCACACAGTATCCCCAGAGAATCAAGCTCTTGCATTACAGGTACAAATCATCACATTTCTAGACTGAAGACATCATTGTTGTCCCTAGGCCTCTCTTTTAAAACACAGTGATGCTGAGTGGTCCCTCAGCCAAAGCCAGACAAGGCACCTCTGCTGAAGCATGGGAAGAAGAGAGGTCTCCATAGCAACGGGGATCGCAAAAGCTCTCACAGCCCCTCTTCTTCACCCATACCCCAAACTCAGTTTTTCTTCTGATGAGAATTGCTTACTAGCTCACCTGAAAACACAGGAAAAGCAAAAAGCATAATACCTATTTCAGGCAGACTTTATCAAGAATGCAACCTGAACTGGGCTTCCCGCTGCAGGGTCCATTATTCCTGAGGCTTGGAACTATGCATAGAAAAACGCAGGGGAAAATTATTACTATAACATTATGATACTGTAATAAGTTATTACTATGCAATTATTATTACCACTCATAATTACATCTGCCTGATGCTTCTTATTAGACTTGATTTTCATTCACTCTTTGCTTTGTCAAACTTTAACTGTTCCAGCTAAATGGCATCAAAGATAATCTATGCAAAGTGCCCAGTTTAGAAGAGTTCATCTAAAATAATTCAATTTTTTCTAAGAGTGACACCAGTGGAAAAAAACTATCACCCTTCCCATCCCAAAACCTTCGGTGCACCTTATATTTTTTTCCCCCTTAGATGGTTCTACCCTTTTTGGAAGCAGGGATACAAATTTTTGCTGAAGCTATTGAAGACACACCCCTCACTCTGTAAAAATTCTCAGTCTAGCCTTTCATCATGTACCTGCAGTATTTTGCACTGCAAGACTCTGCTTCATCTTTTGTAGAGAATGCCTGTGGCAAACTTCATTGGTAGCTGTTCCAATATATAACACAAATATTTATTCCTTATGCTAGTATACATTTGCCTTTATGCACACGTTACCTAGACTGCCAATTACTTTATGATTGTATTACATTAGGTACTGTGTAACGATTCGATTTTACATAACTGTGCACAGAAGACAAGACAGAGAGATGAAAATCAGTTTCAAGGGCAGGGAGAGGCTGGAGCCTAACAGCTGACAGGAAATCCTAAGGAGCAGTAGTGAGCCTGAAGCCTTGCCTCTGCTTGTCCTGCCAGACACTTGGAAGGCAGCAGGGGTTCACTTCTTTCTTGGAAATCTGGTATATTTCAAAGCACAGGGTTGTAAATGGACACATCTCTTCATCCCCTTCATCACTATGCAGTTAGAATCCAGGAGGTAACCAATCTAAACCACAGCTTCCAAAAAATGCTATAACAGTTTGAACTCTAATCTACAGGTATCGGAATTTCCTAAGTCTTTCCAGTGACATTTCTGTCTGTACCAAACAGATTTGGGAAGACAAAGAAGCAAGTAACAAAAAGCCTCATTCCCCAAACCCTAATTAAGGCACTGATCTACAAGATCAGGGAAAGTCTCCTGGATTTGGGGTTATCTGGGGCATTTTCTGTGCAGTTTTTAATAACTGTAAGATGTATATTCTTTCTGGGGAGAAGATGCTGGCAATGAGGACATTTCTCATTCTTACCCTCATCACTAGTTTGGGGGGGAAGTTGTCCTAAATATTTGAAAATAATAAGTTTTTTTAAAGAAGAAATTCATGCTCTTTTATCTACATGGCTAACATGAAAATTGTGAACAGATTCGAATACCTTCAGGAGCAAATGCAGACTCTCATATATGGGAAATATGAAAAGAATAGAAACTACAAATGATAATAATGGGATATAATCTCACCTAAGCCAACATGACACTAACATTCATCTAACACATGCACTACAATCAGGTAAAGCAATATAAGCTCCTCCATTTAACTGCAATTATAATGGTACGTAAATTTGTATGTAAACAAGTGAACTGTGGGAAAAAATCCATGCTAAGAGTGACAAAGCCCATTATCTTGATCTCCCTCAAAACTGCTATTCCTGGTCTTCTTTTTCGCTTCTCCTGAGAATAACAGAAGGTGGCATTGTCCATTGCATTTCCCCACCAATTTTATCTCCCTTTCAAGCTAGGCCCACTGTGTGTTCTGGCTGCAAGGGCTCTGTGGAGATCCTCTTCATTCCCAATATCTCCTCTAACTGCTTCACTCAACAAATGCAGCTGCACCCACCTCCAACAACCTCTGCTCACCAAAGCGCAGAAGTAAAATTCCTTCTTCCTTCTGTCAAAGGCTTGGTTGCTGTGCTAAAGTAATAATTAGTCCCTACAGACTGACTACCTCTCATGGCAAGAGAAGAAGATCCTTTGTAGAGCAACATTGCTCCATTCCTATATTCACTGCACATTTGATCTCAAGAATCTTCTTTGATAAAAAAAAAGCTACTTAAAATGTGCTCACTTTGAAAAGAAGCCCTATGTCAACCCAAGCCTGAAAAAAAAAAAAAAAAATCTTTGATTTGGCATTCATCCATTAAGTTGTCACCTATTTAAAAGTCATTGTCCACCTGTATCCTTTTTCAAGCTAGTGACAGCCACAAGAGTGAAAGCATAACTCCATATTCTTCTGATTCAAAGAGCTAATATTTTTTCACAGTTACCATGTTCAAATACTCTATTTTCATAAACTGTTAATTTGTTTATGAATAGCAGCGAAAAATATACCAGAGCTTTTTGCTGTCTTCTTTTCATGCTAGAGGAGGAAGTGGAGGGAGGAAGTTATCTGAATCTAAAAAATACTATAAATTTCAGATTGAAAATTTAAATTCTTAAATTCAATGAAACAAACTATAAGCTTTGGTCTGCCCCTTTGACTTCAGACTGAAAGATCTGAAGCCTCTATTTCTTCTGACTGCAAGTGTGCGATGAGTGACACCAACAGCATTAGTGATCCTCCCTTTGCAGCCTGGTTGCTTTGCTGTGCATTACTGAAACAGACTGCAGTGCTAGTCGCAGTCCTACTATGCCATAGTCAATCCTCAGAGCATGAAGCTCAAACAGCCTAAGATATGCCCCCAAAAATGGAAGAGTGAAATCACTGCGTGAGCTCCACCTCACAATATGGTCTTCACAACGAGAAAATAAGAGAAAATCTGGAATGCACCCAGCTTATACAGGTCTCAGAACGGAGAGAAAGGAAAACAAAAACTAAGAAACACTTTCCTCGGGCAACCTAACAGAACTGCTGCACAGCATGTTTCTCAAATGGCAGAATTTTCTTTACCTTAGGGTCCTCTTACCTGTAAAGCCAACGAAGGTATACCTGCACAAGCAGATGAAGACCCCATTCTATTAGCCACTGTAGGAAAAGCCTGCAGTCTCACTTTCCTGGCCCACTGATATGTCAGTCAAATCAGTCTTCTCTTCCCCACAGCAGCAGGGAACAAAAACTTGTCTCCCCTTGAAAGGCTCCTGAACTTCCTGGTTCCTCAACTTGCCCTGTGAGAACAGCCCTATCAATACACAGCAAAGGTACAGACAAGCTTGCACAATGAGAGTCACGGGCACAATCATCAGTGCCCTGCAGTGCTCTGGGACATGCAATTACTATGATCACAACAAATCATACAAAAACTGAAGCCTAACTATTCTCCAGCAAGAGGAATCAGCTTCCTCTTAGGAACAGGACATGGGAATCCTACAAGTTTTCCTGCTCTACCATTTGAACAGTACTTGTCAGTCTCCTTCCAAATAAAGACCTATGCTGTCACCAGAACTCATTGAATCTCTTTTCCTCTTTTAAAGAAAAAATTAAAAGCAATCCCAAGGAGCACTCAGAGGGGAGCAACTTCAGACACTGTATGAAAAAATGTGCTCTTGTTACGGATTTGTATCATTGAAGGCACTCTGCTACTATGGCAATAGATGGCAGAACATCATCACGAAGTGGACAGAAGACTGTGAAACGAGAGCCCAGAGACAAACAGGGTAACATGCCAAAAAAAATCACGAGGATGAAGAATGTGGTCTCCATCTTCAAAACTTCAGTAGTTTGACAGGGCAGTAGTTCTAAACCTAAATTTTATTTTGTCCTTCCTTTTATGAACTTCATAACACCATACCTTCGATAGTAGCCATTTGAATTTACCAGATAAGGACTGCATCCATTTGGTGGCAGGTGGAAGGCACTGGCCTGAAACACAGGTTAGACAAAACTAGTACAGCTCCTGTAGTTCTTACAAAGCAGTAAAAAAATTATCTAACTTGAGTCAGGCAGAATACATGGGAAACCGCAGAGCAGATATATCAGTGCAGGATTAGTGGAACTGAAGCAATCAATCTCAAAGCAAATCTCTAGCATTTTTGTTCTTCCGTTGACGATTTCTACATCCTTTCACATCAAGTTAGGACACGCAAAGGTCAAATCTCTTGATACCCTTTACCACACAATATTATATCAACCAAAGGGAATAGGTACTGACAGCATGCGTCACTTCTCACATCACACTGCTCCCGTCTGCATCATTCCAGTGACCAATAAAATCAGCCAGTTCTTCCCATTGATACCTTTCATTTTCCCTCATATTCAAGGTAATGAAAGTTACAGCATTACACACAGAAATTCAAGGCATTAGCTTTCCTTTTGCTAAGCCAATGAGGGGCAATTGAGGGGGTACAAAAACCAGTCATTCATATGAGTTGACAGAAGTAGCATAATTATTTTGGCTTCTATTCTCCTACAGTAACTTTCATTTGAAACAACGAATTTAATCAAAGTGTACCTGCACACCTATGGCTTAAGCAGACATCTGAGTGCAATGCACCCGACCCGATGCCAGAAACACATCTCTACATAAGCACATGTCATTTCAGAGCTCCTAATGCACCCATTCTCTGGATTCCAGAGAGTACCAAGTACATACATGGATCAGAAAAGATAAGTGATAAGGACAGGCAGGGGTCTTTTCCTAGTTTTTCTGCTTCAGAATATTTGTGGTTTTTTTCTGTAATGTGTTCCACATTCCCTGATTAAAGTACGGTTCAAACAGTGGAATGAGAAACAGACAGTTTTCACTGTTTTATTCTAGGCCTGCCCCAAGTTGACAGTTGAGAGGCTAGGAAGTGCCATTACTGTAAGATCTGCCCTTACCAGCTGTGGACCTGCACAGCAAGACAGCGTTAAGGCAGCCTCCTGGTCTCATAGATACTTGGTACCTCACCTTCTGCATTTGGTAAATAACTTTACCAACATGTGCAAAGCATTAAAGCTCCCCAGATGAACTCCCCAGCTCATGCGCTCAGCTAAATATCACCAACAGAAATGGCCTGCATATATTCAAAGTCTGCAAATCTTTCCTTCATAGAGGCAAACCAAGCTGCTGATCAGGGTAACTAAACTTACCGAATTCCTCCCTTCAATGTCTCCTGCCTTGTGCTGATACCTCGTGGTAGGCTACAGCCAATGAAGTGCATAACAGGTAGTACTGGTTGGGTTCAAACTGTAGAGAGGCAGATTTATCCCATTTTATTCCACAGTCCTTGAATATTAACATCATAGCTAGTCTGCTAAGGAAGAACTTTCACACAAGCAGTGAAGAAGCAACAGCAGGAAGTTTGTGCAAACCAACTCAAAGTCAGATGAACAGCTGTGGCATTTTTAAGCACGTTTTATCTTCATTTACTCAGTAATTCCTGGTCAAATTACCTGAAGAGCCCTAAACTATAAGTGATTTTTAGACTAATAATTATATTTTCTCCATTCCAAGCATGGAAAATTTTGACTCTTTACAAGATCAGAATTTTTTAACAATGAAAACACCAGGAAAAAAGTCTGTCAATTAGCAAGCCTCTTTGTTCATTCTACCAGTTAGATCCTCCGACATACAAGTTAAGGTCACACCCAGGTTCAAGATTTGGCAAGTTTGTGATAACTACATAATCCCTTTTAAAGCCAAACAAAATTCTAGAACCTAGTACCTTTGTTATTGCTACCTAAAATAAGTAATTAAATAAAGGATGTGTTTTCAATATGTTGCAAAGCAACCATAAAGAAGAATAGCTTCATTCTTTCTCGTCCTTAGCCATTCCCTGTGGCACTGTCCTTTCACAACACAAGGAAAATTAACATAGGAACTTCTCCTACAGAAAGTCTCTTCACAGGTCTCAAATAAGGGTCTTAAATGGGAGAGAAAAACACACTGTACATCCCTCTCACAACTATTACATTTTTCTGTGCAGCAGGAACCCAAATCAAATTCACAACTCCAGCTGTGATTCTTCCCTCTAGTAGGACCTGGACCATGCTGTAGGCTGCTGCTTATGTCAGACTCCAGTGTTCATTATCCAGACTGAGGCACGTACATTTATTCTCTATCAAGCTGGAAAGCGAAATCACTCCTCCCTTTTAAAAGGGTAGCTCTACACTATCTAATTGCAAAGCGGCCTGGGCACACACTGACGTTGTGGGATGTAGAAACTGCACATCTACCCCTGAGGCTAATCCTAATTCCTCTTGAAGAGTTTCCCCTCTGCAAGGAGGAATCTGCAGAGTCAGTGGACCAAAGAATGCTATTCTGTATCTCAGATGAGGGGCACACCTGATGGAGAAAGGAGCTGGATGCTGCCCATGCTCTAAGGACGGTGGCAGAGAACAATTGAAAAGGAAAACTTGAAAGCATTTGTGAAAGTATAAGTGTGAGGCAAATATCAAGTTGTTCTTCCTTGCTGCTGTAGAGATAGTATGCTGCACATGTGCAAGCAGAACTACTGGCACGCATGAGGGTTGAGCATGCAGGAACCAAAGCTCTGAGACTTTCTAGAAACAGGAGCTTCAGCTTCTTTGTGGCTTTGTTTCCATTCAGGTGAGAGAGAACAGGGATAACATGGGAAGATGTTTTTAAAGACTCTCAAGTTTGCAGCTGTTAGGATAGCATGTGTCATAAATGTTATTGAAATAATGCTTTGGGGCAGCAGGGAGACTAGAAATCAGTTTCAAAAAAAACCAGTTACAATTGTTTTCCATCACTGTAAATTCATAAGGCCCGCTGCTAACATTTGTGATAGGATTACTGCATTTTCACATTTTTAAAAATTGTGATATCCTCTTCCATTTTTCTCTTCAATAGGCTTGAAGGCTGAAGGCATGGGTACACGAAAGTGAGGATACATGATCATGAAAGTAAGTCTGGACGTATGACCCAAATTTATGTTCTTATGGCTCAAACCCCAAAAGATAAAGAAATAAAATTCTGACTTCTCATGCAAATTCATTATTTTTAGGACACTAAGTGGTTGCTATCATTTTGTACCAAGCACTATCCAACAAATGGGAAAAGAGAAGTCCCCCACTACCCATGCGCTAAACAGAAAAAAAAAAAAAGCAAGAATTATGTGGGTTCCCCCCACAGGGCTGGGGAATAATTGAGGCCAAAATACTTGGTCATTACAGTAATAACCAGTAAACGTACTACCAATTGAGCGCAGAGCTGAATGCTGTTCCAAGACTATATCTACAGTCTTAGAAAATATTCAGGCGATATTAAATATTACCAAGAAGAAATCAATATTAGAATTAATTACCAAAACCACAGAAACGGATTTTAGCATTACTCAAGACCAGAAGAAACTAAACCAAATCCTTGATAGTAAAAGCCAATGACCATCAGCAAAGTCCTGCTGAACTCACCTAAGACAGACAGACACTGTCTCAGTCAAGTCTTGTGTGAAAAGCCTTATCATTACCAGTACCTAGTTTCAAATGACTTAGAAAGTAGCAGCATTTTACTGAAATCCAGCTTGCTGATCTCCCAAACAGTACAAAAATGACTTAACAATAGGCTTACTCTTTTTTTGGTAAGAAATCCACATGTATTCCTAACAAAACAGTATAGTATGAGCACCTAGAAAGCACATATACACACATTATGCCCGTATATTACTTATTTACTTCCACCTGTCTAAACTGTATGATTCCTAACTTAAGTATAACAAACCGGCAAGATTGCACACGGTTATACGCATTTACAGCATCAAGTATTTCTGAAGGATTCACCTGGAATCTGCTGAACAAAATACATAATTACTGCAGCATGAAAAAGAAATTCAGCAAAACTTGTTCAAACATTCCACACCCTTTTCTATTGTAAAGAGAATGAAGCCCACCTGCTCCAGCCTGATATGTCAGGTTCTGTCCATTGCAGAGAGTTAGAACTGGATGATCGTTAAGGTCCCTTCCAACATTAGGAAAAAATTTTTCACAGAAAGGGTTCATTGGGCACTGCAAGAGGCTGCCCAGGGAGGTGGTTGAGTCACCTTCCCTGGAGATGTTTAAGGGACGGGTGGACGAGACATTGAGGGGCATGGTTTAGTATTTGATAGGAATGGTTGGATTCGATGATCTGGTGGGTCTCTTCCAACCTGGTGATTCTATCGTTCTATGAACTCAAACTACTCTATGATTCATTATAGCGGAAAAAACAAAGTAAAATCAAGCCATTAAATGTTTGCCTATTTAACTTCTGATAGAAAAGTTTACAAAGTGATACAGATGTATTGCGTACCGTTTTCATATGTGATGAGCAGCTACCTTCTTGCAGCGATATAAAATTTTTCACAGAAAGGGTCATTGGGCACCGGAAGAGGCTGCCCAGGGAGGTGGTTGAGTCACCTTCCCTGGAGGTGTTTAAGGGACAGGTGGATGAGGTGCTGGAGGGGCATAGTTTAGTGTTTGATAGGAATGCTTGGACTCGATGATCCGGTGGGTCTTTTCCAACCTAGCGACTCTGTGATTGTGTGGTAGCTTTTACACGCCAGACACCCACAAGGACACGCAACCCCACACCTGCAGACCTGGAATACACGAAGGGAGAGGAGCGGAGGCAGCCAGCGCCGCCGGGATCACGAAAGCCCGAGGACAGAGCCTTACCCAGCAAGGAGCCTGCGAAGATGACCGCTTGCGCGGCGGTGGTGAAGAGCCGGTAGGTCCGCTCCCGGCCCTCCGCGCCGCCGGGCTCGCTGCCGTTCCCGGCCGGCCACGCCATCCGCCCCGCCGAGACGTTCCGCAGCTCCAGGGCGCCGGGGAAGCCTGCTCGCCGCCGTTCCTCGCGATCCGGCCCCCGCCGCACCCGGCGGAGAACGCCGAGCGGCCGCCGCCGCCTCTAGGGGCTGAGCGGGGCCCGCGGGCGCTCGGGCGCTCCCGGGGACGCAGCCCCGGCCCCGCCGCGCGGAGCCGCCTCCGCCGCCTTCGCGTCCCGGGAAGCGGGGCCGCCTCGTCGCGATTCTACCTCGTAAACCATGACGGCGGTGGAGGAGAGCAGAAAGCGAAGCAGGCTCCTCCTCGCCATCGGCCGCCCCATAGTCCTCGCTCCCGGGCACCGCAGCTCCCGCCGCCACGCGCTCCCGTTGACCGAACCGTCAACCGGCTTGGAAAAGTTGATGGACCGCAAGCTCCGCGCGTTTCCTCTCAGCCCCCTCACCCACCCCCGACTCCAGTCTCGGCCTCGGAGTCCGCTTTCCTCGCAGCCCCGCGCCGGGGAAGCCGCCCCCCTCACCGCCGCGCCGGGGAGACCCTCAGGCAGCGCCGGGAGCGGGGTCAGGGACCGCTGAGCAGCTTTGCCCGCGCTCCAGCCGCATCTCGGGGAGACATTAAATTCTTCGGCTCTGCATCCCGAGACGCGGGAGTGAGAGGGGAACGAGCCTCCCCCTGCAGCCTCCGAGCGACACCCCTCCGCCCGGCGACATCTCCGCTCCACGCGGGGAGGGGCGGGGGCGGAGCCGTGAGCAGGGTGGGGCTTCGAAGGGAGCAGTAGGTCGCTACCTTAGGGAATCACAGAATCGTAGAATCACCAGGTTAGAAAGGACCCGCTGGATTGTCTTGTCCAACCGTTCCTATCAAACACTAAACCATGCCCCTCAGCACCTCGTCCACCTGTCCCTTAAACACCTCCAAGGGAAGGTGACTCAACCACCTCCCTGGGCAGCCTGTTCCAGTGCCCAATGACCCTTTCTGTGAAGATTTTTTTCCTAATGTCCAGCCTAAACCTCCCCTGGCGGAGCTTGAGGCCATTCCCTCTTGTCCTGTCCCCTGTCACTTGGGAGAAGAGGCCAGCACCCTCCTCTCTACAACTTCCTTTCAGGTAGTTGTAGAGAGCAATGAGGTCACCCCTCAGCCTCCTCTTCTCCAGGCTAAACAACCCCAGCTCTCTCAGCCGTTCCTCATAAGGCCTGTTCTCCAGCCCCTTCACCAGCTTTGTTGCTCTTCTCTGGACTCGCTCCAGAGCCTCAACATCCTTCTTGTGGTGAGGGGCCCAGAACTGAACACAGGATTCGAGGAGCGGTCTCACCAGTGCCGAGTACAGAGGGAGAATAACCTCCCTGGACCTGCTGGTCACACCGTTTCTGATACAAGCCAAGATGCCATTGGCCTTCTTGGCCACCTGGGCACACTGCTGGCTCATGTTCAGTTGGCTGTCAACCAACACCCCCAGGTCCCTCTTGTCCAGGCAGCTTTCTAGACAGACTTCTCCTAGTCTGTAGCACTGCACAGGGTTGTTGTGCCCCAAATGCAGGATCCGGCACTTGGCCTTGTTAAACCTCATGCCATTGAACTCAGCCCAGTGGTCCAGCGTGTTCAGATCCCTTTGCAGAGCCTCCCTACCCTCCAGCAGATCAACACTTCCACCCAGCTTAGTGTTGTCCGCAAACTTGCTAAGGGTGCACTCAATGCCTTCATCCAGGTCATTGATAAAGACATTGAACAGGGCTGGACCCAGCACTGAGCCCTGGGGAACCCCACTTGTTACTGGCCTCCAGCTGGGCAATAAGAAGAATAATAAGGATAATAAGAATAAGCTTAAGCGAATCTTGGTCACCTTGCAGTTACAAAGACTGAGCTTGTTACAGGGGTTTAGCTTGTGTGCTGGCTGAAACAAGCTACTGAAGGAAGAAATTATAAGTTGCTAACTTATTATATATTTGAATATTATGTATAGTTTTTGTGATTGCAGTGCTAAGGTGTAGGATTAGCTTGAATGATAACTTTTAGCCAGCCTGCGCCTGGATGATTACACTTAACTAAGGAATTTTAAGAAGGCTGCAGTTAGAAAAAATGGGAAAGAATGTGACTGTATCTAATTAAGTCAGAGAACAAGGACTAGCACGATGATAAGAAAAAGAAGAACCAGGTAGGACCAGTTGCAGCCTTGAAGAGGTGCCCAAAGAGTCTAAGAGCATGCACAAGGAGGAGAGTTGAGAATTTCAACTGTGAGGAAGATCTACAGCCTTCACCCGGAGACCCCTGAAGAAGACCCTGAAAGGGCAGAGCGCATGCGCCAGGGGGAGGAAACTTACATAAATGAATTCCAGGAACTGATTACAGTAGACACACCTCTTCCAGGGAAAGTGATGAGTATGTATACTTTAAATACCTTTGTGAATTGTACTGGAAGTGGCATGCACGTTAGGTGGAGCTATCCCATGCATGCCCAACATCACATTAAAGAATACCTTACTTAATCAAATTGGCATTGATTATTGAGTCTGGCTTTTCACAGCATCACAACAAATCAAATATTGTGTATCTAAAAGAAACTTATCTCTAACTGATGTTCCAAGGCAAGGAAAAGGCAGATACAGAGAACAAACCTGAGCTCACCAAGAGGAAACAATGATGAAGGAGATAAGATAAAGAATTTTGCCAAATGTAGCTGTTAATTCTAAGAAGGTGCAAGAAAATCTAGTGGACAATTACAGTGCCCCAGGCCAGATTTTATCTGCAAAAGGAGATCTCTTTTGTTATTAGATAAACACCCACAAAAATAATGGAACAGAAAAAACACTGCCACTAAAGGCACTTTCCAGGCTTTCCCAGACACGGTAAAGAAAAGAGAGAGAACAGCATCAGAACAGTTATACCATTTAAGATTGGGTTTTAATTAGATACTAATGACATTATGAAACTACCAGTTATTAAATAAGTTATAAATCCAGTTATGATTATGAGAAGATAAATAAAAATAGGCGTGTAACAAGTTTTCAGTAGTAGAAAGACAAATTGCAGGGTGTTGAAACTATTCATTACATTAAGTTCCTCCTTAAGTGGTCTATTCATAACAAAAAGTCTGTACTCAAAAGCCAGGGTGCAGAGTGAATATGACCAAAACTCCAGTGATACACACCTTGTAAGTAAAAGAGAAGCATCGGAACACTTTTCATGCAATTACGAAATTAGAGAAAAATTGAAACCATTATGATGCAACAGTAGAAATTTAAAATAATGCAAGTAGGCTCTGAAATGTGTTTTTCTTGTTTTCAATAAGATGATGGAATTTAATCTCTAGGTGAAAGATAAGGTAACTAATGAGGATCCTGGTATGAACATGACTAGGTTTAAGGCAGAAGGACAAGTCCCAAGATTCAGTTCATTCTGTTTGAGTGGACCACACTTCTTTCCTATATTTCCTAACAAATTAAATGGTAATTTAATTTACAATTTAAATTGCAATTGTAATTTTTTATTTAAGCTGTGCCTTCTGCTGAAAGACTTGATACCTACTGAGTCCCAAAAAGTTCAATAAACTTACGGTCCATTGTACACACTCCTTTTTAGTTTGCATAGCTACCAGAAGGTCATCCACATACTGCAGCAGGGATCTGGTTTGAGAGGGAGAGTCCTAGGTTTCCCAGTCTCGAGCCAGCTGGTTCCCAAAAATAGTTGGGCTGTTCGTAAAACCTTGAGGCAATACTGTCCAGGTTAGTTGTGTTTTTCTACCAGTTTCAGGGTTTTCCCATTCAAAGGAAAATAATTTTTTTGCTTTCTTCAGCCAATAACAAGGAGAAGAAGGCATCCTATAAATCCAGCATTTGATCTTTTTTTTTTTTAATTTGGTCGGCAAGGTATAGGGATTTGCCACTACTGGATGTAGATGTTCTATGATTTTGTTTATGGCCCTTAAGTCCTGCACTAATCTATAGCTTTTTCCATCTAGTTTCTTTATAGGCAATATTGGCGTATTATATTCTGATTCACATTCTTTTAATAACCCATACTGCAAAAATTTGTCAATAATGTTTTATCTCCTTGCAGTCTTCTAACCTCAGTGGTTATTGCTGGACCCTCATAGAGGTGGCCCCTGGCTTCAATTTTACCTTTAGATGCTCTGCATTTTTTGGCTTTGCCAGGTATTTTTGAGACCCACACACCTGGATAAACCTGTTCCAAAACCTCTGCTGGGGCTGGCATTTCTTTTTCCTCCTGTCTTAATGACAAACTCAGTACTCTGATTAGTTGGTGGTCTTTAACTTTAGATTTTATTCCTTCTGGTCCAAATATTATTTCTGCCTCTGACTGCTCTGGTAAATCTTCTCCCAATAATTGGCCTAGGGGCACCCAACAAACATGAAATTCATGTGTACCCACTTGTTTTCCCAATTCATATTTAATAGACTGCATAAATAATGCTTTTTTGGTTTGGCTAGGAACTCCTATTACAGTCACAAAATCTTTATCTGCAGGTATCAGTTGCTGGTTTAAAACAGAGGCTCCCATGTCTATCAAAAATTCAACCTCCCTACTCCTGTTTTCTAGCTTTATTTTAACCAGTTGATCCTTTAGGGTAGATTCCTCGGGTCCTTCTCATTCAAGCTCAGCTACAACATCTGGTCCTGAGGGGATCCTCTCCTGATTCTGGACACCTTCCTTTCCAATGTCTGAATCCTGTACAGTACGCACACTGGGATGGGACAGACATTGGGACAGGTCAGATGTTTGGGACAGGACGGACCCCTGGAACAAGATGGGCACAGGGATGGGACAGACTCTGGGAGAGGATGGACGCTGAGGCGGGACAGACAATGGGATGGAATGGATGTTTGGACGGGTTGGATGTTGGGATGGGATGGACACTGGGATGGGACGGACAATGAGATGTTGGGATAGATGTTGGGACAGGACAGACACCTAGGACAGGATAGATGTTGGAATGGGACAGACATTGGGATTGGGCAGACACCGCAATGGGATGGATGTTGGAACGGACATTGGGACAGGATGGACACCGGGATGGGATGGATACTGGGACATTTGGATAGACACTGGGATGGGAGAGACACTGGGATGGGACAGATGCCTGGAATGGGACAGATGTTGGGATGGGACGGACGCTGCAACAGGAGGGACGCTGCTATGGGATGGACATTGGGATGGGATGGACACTGGGATGGGACAGATGTTGGGATGGATGTTGGGACAGAATGGATGTTGGGACAGGACAGACATCTAGGACAGGACAGATGTTGCAATGGGACAGACATTGGGATGAGAGGGATGCTGTGATGGGACGGACGCTGTGACAAGAGGGACACTGCTATGGGATGACATTGGGACGGGATGGACACTGGGATGGGACAGATGTTGGGACATGATGGACACTGGGGCGGGATGGACACCAGGATGGGATGGACCCTGGGATGTTGGGATGGATGTTGGGACGAGATGGATATTGGGACAGGACAGACACCTAGGACACGACGGACGTTGGAATGGGACAGACATTGGGACAGGACAGACGCTGCAACGGGAGGACGCTGGGACGGACATTGGTACGGGATGGATGTTGGGACAAGATGGACACTGGGACGGGACGGGCAGTAGGACACGGCGATAGACATTGGGACTGGACAGATGTTGGGATGGGACGGACGCTGCGACAGGAGGGACGCTGTGAGGCGACAGACAGCGGGCACGGGGCGGACACGGGGACAGCAGCTCGGCTGAGGGGCCCGGGCACTGGGCTGGGCCGGCCGGGAGGCCCCGCCCCGCCGCTCCCGCCGCTCCCCCCGCGGGCGGGGCCGGAGCCGCCGCCATGGCCGCCGCGGGGCGCTGAGATGGCCCGGGCCGGCGGCGCCGCGGAGCCGCCCGAGAGCTACCAGCTGCGGCAGGAGAACGAGCTCCAGGTGCTGGAGTCCATCTACGGGCACGACTTCCAGGATTTGCGGCGAAACCTGCCCTGGAAGGTAGCGAGCGGCGCTCCCGGGCCGGCCCGGGGCGAGGGCTCAGCGCGGGGCTGCTGCGCCTGCAGCTGGCGCCTTAATGGATTTCCCCGTTTGAAGAAAAAATATAAAATTGCTTCTTAATTCGTCCCTGAACCCCCGGTTACGTACTTATTTAATTAACTCGTCTCGTAGGTGCAGGCAGCTCTTTGCGTACTTATTGTGTGCTGTGTTTTACTCAAACGGTGGCTGTTTCCGTGAAAACAAGTCGAGGAGCAGCTGAGAGAGCTGGGGTTGTTCAGCCTGGAGGAGGCTGAGGGGAGGCCTCATTGCTCTCTAGAACTACCTGGAAGGAGGTTGTAGAGAGGAGGGAGCTGGGCTCTTCTCCCAAGTGACAGGGGACAGGACAAGGGGGAATGGCCTCAAGCTCCACCAGGGGAGGTTTAGACTGGACGTTAGGAAAAAATTATTCTCTGGAAGGGTCATTGAGCACTGGAACAGGTGCCCAGGGAGGTGGTTGAGTCCTAGAAATACCCTAGAGGTATTTAAAAGACTGGTAGATGAGGTAGTTAAGGATATGGTTTAGTGGCAGATAGGTATGGTTGGATTCCATGATCTTAGAGGTCTTTTCTAACCTGCTGATTACGTGAACTCAAGACTTAATAGCTGAGGGGGTTCAATTGCGACTAGTTAATGCTCAGGTTTAGTACTCATAACACTTTTCCATTTCTCTTTTATGTCCACAACGTCTAATGGATGATTCTTTTCTAGTTGCTCCTGGGGCACTGTTTTCCCATACCCGGGGTTGCTGTCACTCCTTTTTGTTGTTTCTGTGTGCATCCTGTTGTCTTTGCTCGCTACAAAACATATCATAGCCCCATAATAAGGGTTGTGAGAGTTTCATTAAAACAAAACCAAGAAAACCCTTTTACATTACAAGTTTTGTTTTCTTTTTTAGGTACAACAGCCTCCTGAAATTAATTTAGTTCTTCGTCCTCAGGGATTGACTGGTGATAGTGAAGTATATGCCAAGGTTGATTTGTGGGTCAAGTGTCCACACACTTACCCTGATACGTGAGTAAACAATAACCTTTTTTCTCTGAAATATTTTTCTCTGTTTTCCATAGTAAAGTATAAAATGAAAACCCGTGTAGTTCTATTCATTGTTCTTATTCTTGCTGTCTGTACGTCAGTATTTGTTAAGCCTGTGGCATTTTTATAAGAGACTATAAAATTTGGCAGCTGATTGGTTGTGGTTTCTTGTGCAACATAAAATAATAGCAATTCATTGTCAGTGCAAGACTGCAGCCCCAGTTGGTAGGTTGGAGAAGTGTAAACACAGGTGTACTTGCTAGCATTTTGGTGCCCTTTTTAAACTTTTTCAGTTCGTGACCTACTGAGAGAGGGACTGAGTCTTTTATTTTTAAAGCAGTCTGCTGTCTTGGTTGTATCTGCTGTTCTTGTTTTTTGCTGCATTAGCCTTTTAGAAGTCCTACATACAGAACGTAAAAAGAGTTGCAGATGATCGCTCCCCGCCACTCCCCAGCATTTTGAATTAGCAAGTAATTTTTGGGTTAAGTGTTGCTCAATGCCCCTTCCATTCAGTCCATATACTGCTGGTTCTGCCCAAAGTGTAGCTTTCTTTAGCCCATGCATTTGAGCTGTGGCATGCGCGGTGTACAAGAAAGGTGCTGTTCCTTACCAAGTGATAGCTCAGTTATGCTCTGTAACATGAGACATAACAGCCACTATTTTTTTTTTTTTTAATTTAAGATAGCATAGCAACAGACATTTTGCTTATTTTAAGCATTGTTAAAAAGTTGCTGTTACTTATCTTTTATGTATGTTTCTGTAGGTTTCTGTAACGTGTGGTGATAAATAAATTTTAAATGCTTAAATGTTATGATAGTAATATTTTTAAAGTACTGTTATGTAAATTACTGTTTAAGACCTGAATTACAAGAGTTTACAAGGTTTCTGTGGTAGTTCTTCTGTTAAGTATAGCTGACAGGTAATCTGCTGCCAGAAAATTTGGTGGTAGGGAATATATAACAATATTTCTGCCTTTATTCTATATTGTATATGTAATACTCATGTACAGCTTACTTGAGCATTGACTAATTTCCAAGTGACTATAAACTCCATTCCTTTTCCCTTACCCACTGTATTTATCAACATTCTGTTGCTTTTTGCACTCGTTTTTTCTAATGAGGACTTCTTTGTTTTGTTGCTGTTTCCCAGTGTCCCTGAAATACAATTAAAAAATTCAAAAGGCTTGTCAAATGAGAAAATAAATGAATTAAAATCCAGCCTAGCTGAACTGGCAAAACAACGCTGTGGAGAGGTAAGAGCTTTTTGCTTCCCTGTGAAATGTACCCGTACTCTGGATGTGTTATGTGTAATACAATGGTGTAATATAATAGAATACATCCACATTGGAAGCATAAGTTGCATTGCTCCTAAGGAAGGAGAGACTTGTTTCTAATCAATGACAGTTTGGATTATATTCACTCTTAAAATACAGTGCATATGTAAATAGGGCAAGCTTTATCCCTGTTCAAGGGCAAATTTAAAGGATTGTCTTATCCTCTAAGGTCTTCCACAGTATGAAAAGCAATACTAACTCTAATTGAGAGCTTTCCACACTTTTCACATTAATTTGAATATTGTAAGTGGCTATACCTCTTTAAGCAAGGAGAGATTACGTGGGGAGATTTTCAGTGTTCTCTTATTCATCTGATGCTCAGCTGAAGGACCAGAGGCCTTAGTTATAACACCCACTTAACAGTTGACTTCTCTGGCTGTATCACAGTCGCTCCATACCATTATGCCTTTTTTCCTACTGTGTTTAGGAATAGTGATACTTGACTCCCCACAAATAGAATAAAAAGAGAAAGGTGGAGAAGCTTAAAACTTGTATCTATTGTAAGGGATTTTTTAAGTCCCAGGTGTGTTTGGTATTAACAATACCTATCCATTGTTGCTGAGGACAGAAATTATGGAAAGAATTACTAGCAAACATTCAATCCTTTGTGCAAGCAGGGCTTACAGTATGTTTGTTATCACTATTTGAAAACATTACAGGTAAACATATTTTATTTGCTCAATTTGCCTTCTAAAAAGTGAGAAATACACAGTTGTGGAAGTTATTTTCTACTGCTATTGGATAATATTCTGCTTTCAGTTTCCTAAACCTGTCAACTTTACATGTTTGGCAGGTAGCCTTGCTACTGCAAGCCTTTTTTGCATTTGCATACTATACTTTTATTTTGATTGCCAATTTTTGTGCAGGTACTTTCAAAAGTGCTGTTTAAGCCAGATAGCTGTTTTGTTCATTCTTTTCGATAGGCAGGAATTTCCTCCCCTTTTTCCCAGTATCTTTGGAAATAAGTGATTTAACAGTGTATTCTGTATTTTTTTGTATTTTTTTTTCCCTTTTTGTGATGACCCTGCTATGGACAATTGATAGGAAATACAAGGTTCACATTCTCTAAGTAACCACTGAATGGTGTGCTACATAGTCAGTCAGTTCACAGTTGACTCTAGAAGATTTATTGGCCTGTGGGGCTTCAAGTCCCAGCTGGATTTCTGATCTTATTGAAAGGAACTACAAATGTCTTATTAGGTTTTCCTAATGTTAATTTTCCAGAGCAAGAATTGCACTTGCTGCACTGATATGCAGATACGGCTGTGAATTACATGGATCATACGCATTTTTGATGACACACATAGGGCAGTCCTGATTACCTTCTCTGCAGGGGAAGGGAGATAACTGTTCTCTCTGCCTTGACAGATACTCTTTATTAAAATGTATTCTGCAGTATGTAAAACTTGAAGATAGCTCAGTTGCCTGTCAAACTGAGCAGTAGATTGATTGTGATTTTTTTTAATTGAGATTCCTCCTTTTTTTATACATGTGTGTTCTGGTTTGACATATATATATCGGATACAATGTGTCAGATACATGCATGTTGTGCTATTCTTTCTGTTCTGATGTACATCCCGTCTTCCCTTCTAACTTTCAAGCAGGGGAATCAGTGATTGAGAATCTTCTAAATGTCACTGTGTTAGAGACAGATGGTACAACTTAGTTTGGCTGTTCTGCCTATATGTGCAAATCCTGCTCATGCTGCTGACTGCTGGGATGCATATTTCTGATCTACTATTCTTAAATTTTAGAGATGTGGTCTATTAGCACTATGGATTGCTTGAACTAGTAAAGGGCTGCTACTAGACTCATGAAAGCTTAAGCCCTGACAGGTCAGTAGATCATCAGTACTTACCCAGTTCAAGTAAACAGTAACTGAGAAGTGATTCTGATCTTACAAACCACGTAGCAGAATTCAGCTGAATTTTCAGTGCATTTCTTATTTTAGTAGTTGTAGTTCTGTTAATGCAGAATGCTTTAAGTAGCTCTGCAATTCTGACTGGGGGGCTGGTTTGCAGAGGAGAGATTGGATTTCCTGCTAGCAGTCAAATAAGTTACTATTTCATAGCAGTACATACAGTAATACATGATTATGAAGGATTTATTCTGTTGTAGCTCATATGTCATGAGCACAGATCTTTGAATAGAAAAATATGCCTAAAAGAAGATAAGAAACGTGTTTTTTAAATTTTGGGTTGTTATAAAAAGAAGTTAGCAGCTGACTTTTTCAGTAATTTTTTCCATCTTTGCTACTGTGGTCAGGGATTTTTCATGTTACAGTTTATTAATAAATACTTCTGACAAAAAATACTGAAATATGATAAATTCTCCCTAATAAGTAACAAAATTGGCGGTAATGCTGCTGCTATATTGCTTTTTTGAGTTGGGTATCATTTTATTATGTGATCTACTTGTTCTTTGAACTCTGCACGTCTTACAAATTTGTTTTCTTTCAGGTGATGATATTTGAACTTGCTGACCATGTACAGTCATTTCTCAGTGAGTATAATAAACCACCTTCCAAGTCTTTTCATGAAGAAATGCTAAAAAATCATCAAAAAGAACAAGAAAGACTGGCTCAGGAGGAACTGCGTAGGGCACAAGAAGTTAAGAGAAGAGAGGAACAGGAGGTAAGAGGAAATTAAAGTGTGAATAACCTGTATTCTTAAAATAACAGAAATAATTATGGTTTTTGTAAGTCATTCTGTGTAACAGTGGAGTTTAGTGAATTGTTAATTTGTCAGACCTGTCAGTATGAGTTCATATGTACTATATGAACTGTCTTCTGCTGCAATGGTAGTGTTTTAATGATGTGGTTTTTACCCTGAGAAATATGCCTGAAACACACCTAAAGGTTGATTCCTGATCCAACGAAAATCACTTATAAAGAGGACCTTATACGGAAGTGTAAGCAAATGTATATATTAAGAGCATTCCATCTTAAAGTAGGAAGCATCAGCCAGGCAGACAGGTAATCATACCTTCTTCACTGACAGGGTGACTGGAATATTCACTAGAGCACAGTGAATTTAATCTAAAGAGACCTTGGACCTGCATACTTTCTTCACTAGAAACAAGGGGATTCACTTATGTCTCAGAGCAGTAATGTGGAATATTACACTGTGGAAATGTGTACAGAACAGCTCTTTTTTTGAAAAGACTGTTTTACCTTATTCCTCTGTATTTTCTGTGTATGAAACTTTGTTGGATCCGTCAGTAGATTAGCTGTTGCATTGTAGGTACTGTTGCATCTCTAACAACACTGACATTTGTTTCAGCAACGTGAAATCCTTAATGAAATTCAGAGAAGGGAGGAAGAGAAAAGAGAAGAAAGAAAAAAGAAAGAGATTGCCAAACAGGTATTTTTCTAAGCAGGTGTGCAAAAACCATTGCAATAACTTCTTCCCAATACTGTAGGATATGCTTATAAAAATCTGAGATTTACGTGATTTAATTGTTCTGGACATCTTGTCTCATCCAGTGCTACGTTAAGATTGGTTTTTGATAATATGACATTTATTTCTGGAATAAAATCAGCTGCAGTGGAAAAGAGTTAAATATATTAGCATCTTAAATGTACTGGTATGGGTGTTTTCAAAGAGATATAGAAAAAAGCTAGTATGTTAATGTTTCCGGTTTCATTGTAAAGAATCTTTACATTCCTGCCCATTAACAGTGCTGAAATATACTTTCTAAATCTCAGCGCTTCTTCCACAGCCTCATATTTGCATTTATTATGAAAACCTATTTCTTCTGTGATCTAGTTAACTTCATAGATTAATAGTAAAGTAATCACATATTTTGAGGTTAGGAGAAGTTTCTGTACCTTCGTGTTTTTTCTGATTTATAGGAACGTTTGGAAATAGCTGCTCTGACAGGTCAAGAAAATTCTCAGAGGAGAGGTAATGCAGGATGTAAAGTAGCTACCAGTTTAAATGGGAGTTGTCTGGAACATGGAGTGAACAATAAACATCGACCAAATTCAGCTGGACGTTCAAAGTATGTCAGTTTACATGTGGATTTCTTTTTTTTTTTCTTTCTTTCTTTTTTATGCAAACAGATTTTAAAGTGAAATTTGGAGGCAAGAGAGTAATATGCAGTGTTGCTCAGATGTTTGTTTTGGTCTCTCTCCCTCCGTCCTTTCTCCTCTTCGTTTGGGAGGGTTTAACTAATTCATGTGCTATGGATAACTTGGGAACTTTCCAGTTAAGAGTTTCCTATTTTTGATTCAGATTGTGCGATGACTTGTTATTTGGCTCTTGTTTTAATGGGAATAGTGTTTCTCCTCGTGGAACAAGACAAGTTTTTCAGAAGTTTGTTGCTATGCTTTAATGCAGAATGCATAAAATATTAACTTTCCACACAAATTCTTATGTTGTACCCAAACCTGACAAGTAGGAGTTACTTTGTGGGTCGACTCTTTGGATCAGGAATTGGCTGGATGTTTACATCCAGAGAGTAGTGGTTAACAGCTCAATGTCCTGATGGAGATGGGTGACAAGTGGTGTCTCTCAGGGGTCCATACAGGGACCAATATTGTTCAGTATCATCATCAGTGACGTACAGTGGGATCAAGTGCTCCCGCAGCAGGTTTGCAGATGTCACCAAGAGGAGTGGTGGGGTTGACATGTCTGAGGGATAGGATGATATCCAGAGGGACTTGGACAAGCTCAAGAAGTGGGCTCATGAGTTTCAACAAGGCCATGTGCAAGGTCCTGCACCAGGGTCTAGGTAGCTCCCACTGTTAACACAGGCTGAGGGTTGAAGGCTGAGAGCAGCCCTGTGTAGAAAGAACTTGGGTACTGGTGGATGAAAAGCTGGACATGAGCTGGCAATGCATGCTTTGCAGCTCATAAGGTCAACTGTATCCTGGCTGCACCAAAAGAAGCATGGCCAGCAGGTCGAAGGAGTTAATTCTGCCCCTCTACTCTGCTCTGGTGAGACCCCGGCTGGAGTGCTGTGTCCAGTTCTGGAGCCCCCAGCACTGGAAAGACCTGTTGGAGTGGGTCCAGAGGAGGGTTACAAAAATGATCAAAGGGATGGAGCACACGTTCTATGAGGAAAGGCTGAGAAAGTTGGAGTTCTTCAGCCTGGAGAAGAGAAGGCTCTGGTGACATGTTACTGTGGCCTACCAGTACTTACAGGGGGCTCATAAGAATGACAGGGGCAGAATTTTTAGCAGGGCCTGCTGCAATAGGACAAGGGGTAGTGGTTTTAAACTAAAAGAGGATGGATTCAAACTAGATAAAAAGAAGAAATTTTTCATGATGAGGGTTGTGAAATACTGGGCCACATTGCCTAGGGAGGTGGCAGGTGCCCCATCCCTGGAGACATTCAAGGTCAGGCTAGATGGGGCTCTCAGCAACCTCATAGAGTTGGAGGATGTTCCTGCTCATTGCAGCAGGGGTGGACTAGATAAACTTAAACATCCCTTCCAACTCAGGCAATGATTCTGTATTCTGAAAGATCTTCTACATTGTCCTTTATATCATCGTGTGATCTCTTTATTTGGAGGATACTCTTGCAGTGGTGTTATTTCTATTATTTTGCAATATGTTGTACCAAGAAGCAAGAGGTTGATTTGGGTAATTGGTCCCAATTTCTTTGTGCTCTCACATGCAGCTCCATCCATGCACGTGAGAAGAATCAGCCCAATTGTACATGCTTTGAAAGCTTTTGCAAACCTTCCATTTTCTTGAAGGATGATTTTAGAGTAGTAAAGGAGGCAAATGAGGAGCTCGTTTTAAGTTAGGAAAAATAATCAAGCTAAAGTTGGAATGGACTTCCAAAATAGCATATATTTGCTTTTTGTAGTGTTTTGAAAATGAATGCAAATCAAGCCAAAAATAAGTATTTTTCAGAGCTCTAGTATGTTTACTTCTTTACACAGAGACATAGCTATTCCCTGCCCTACCCCACAACTGCCATCTTAACATGCAGAAGCTTTAAGGTTTGGATTCAACTCCTGGCTTTGAATGTAGACACCCAGTGCAGCATGATGTTGCTGCTAAAAGGCTGGGTATCTAATCAGACATATCCTTGCATTAACTTAGTATCTTTGAAATTAATGGATGTTACTATTGGATGTAAAAAGTCTGTGAAACCTAATCCTCTTGCAGAACTGACACCTTTAGGGACTGCAACAATATTACCTTTCTGATCTGGAGACAAATGTTCTGTTCACATTACAGACGAGAGCGCCAGCTTTCTGTTAATAATAATGAAGAAGCCTCTGGAAATTTTGAAGTTTTAAACTTTAACACAAGTGGTGCTGGACAACTTGTTGTCCATAAAGGAAAATGCCTAGGTAAGCAAAATTACAATTGCAGCTTGAAATACTGGGGTTTGAGTGGAGTTGATTTTTTTTTTTGAGGGGGGGGGACAACTTAACCAATGTTAGCAAGTACAAGCAGCAAGAGTGGGGAAAATGTTGTGGAGTGTGAGATGTTACAGTCAAAAGTGGGAGAGTGTAGTAGGAAAAAATTACTTTGTGCTTAATACTTTAGATTTTCTTACCACTGTTTTAAGTAAAAACAGTTGCTTCTCCAGATACAGTTAAATAACTGAATAGCCATACCAAAACACCCTCCACCTTCTCAACAGTTTTATGTACTCTACATAACTAAAATAATACTGAAAGGTATTTGCTTTTCAATTTAAATAGCTAGCTTGTCAGATACACGCAGCTACCAAACAAGAAGTCATATAGCTTTCGGTAACATGGGAGACCAGTGATAAGCATGAGGTTAGAAATGTACGGCTACTTTCCTTCCTTGATGCCTATAGCAGTGGCATGAAGGTAGCGGTTTTAATGAAGGCATAAATACAGGCAAGGATAAGGATAGGAGACTGTTGAAGCTGAAAGGCCTCCGTGAAGTGCCTGTTGAATGGTCTATCAAATGTTTTCAGTGTTTGCTTTCAACATAGCACTGCCCCAGTAGCATGTTGAAGAGTTTGAAGGTCTCTGGAGCAGAGTTTTATTATACTGCAATTTGAGGATTAACAATTGTGTTACTTTGTGTAGAGTTTGACATTTGATCAGCAGGAAGAATGTTGTTTATCAAAACCTGGAATTCTTTAAAATGTGCAGAAATTTTTTTGCCAGTGTGCGGTTGTGTTCATTTGACTGCTGCTACAGAACATTCAATGTCATCAAACCTGATATTTTCCATACCTACTATATGTTTCCAACCACTGTGTTTCTGAAATTGTAAAACGCGGGCTTACTGGTGTTTATTTAGCATTTAGCTCTTGTCAAGTTTATAGAAACAAAAGAAGCCTTATTCATCACCTCTCATTTTTTTTTTTTGTGTATAGGCAAAGATGAGCAGCTTGGTAAATCAGTCTACAATGCCTTGGAAATTCGCAGTGGAGATTTTGGTTTAATATATGAGTGGGTTCTGCACTGGCAAAAAAAGATGGGAAAGTTCCTTACATCACATGAAATAGAAAAGATTGAGAAGTGTAAGAAGCAGGTAATGCCCATATTTTGTATTTGGCTTAATGGAGGTTAGATGGGGCTCAGTGCTTTTCTTGAGGCTGCTAGTCTGAAAATGCGAACATTTGGAGTGTCTATACCACAATAGATTGGGTGTATTGGGGTGTTCAGGAGTTCATTTGTCATAATGTAAATGCAAGAAAATGTATTTGCAAGTGTGTATAAATAAAATTATATGATATTAAAATTCCGAAGAAAGAGGGAATCAAGCTTACCTGGCAGAAACCAAAGTTGTTCTTGCTCCTTGTGTCAATACTTCTTTTTCAGAAAATGATGATGAGAATGTTGTATATTTTGTATGTATTTGGTATCTGTTATGTATTTTAGTAATAGTGTGTTCACAAGGTATGACACAATGCATGTTATGTTGTGTTTCTCTTAACAGCTTCAGGGTGCAGAAACAGAGTTCAGCTCACTGACGAAGCTAAATCACCCAAACATAGTACATTATAAATGTATGAACCTTAAAGAACAGGACGATTCAATTGTGGTGGACATATTAGTGGAGCACATAAGTGGTTGCAGCCTTTCTACATACTTACACAAAGGGACTCCAGTTCCAGTTGAGCAGTTGCGCCATTATGTGATTCAGATCTTGTCAGCTCTTGACTACTTGCACAATAATTCGGTAGTGCACAAAGTTCTTTGTGCTGCCAGCATCCTGGTAGATGCTGAAGGAAACATCAAGGTGACGGACTACAGCATCTCCAAACGCTTAGCTGACATCTGCAAGGCAGATGTTTTTGAGCAAACCAAAGTTCATTTTAGCGAGGATGGTCTTCCCAGCAAACCTGGAAAAAAAGGAGATGTATGGAGTCTGGGCTTGCTTCTGCTGTCTCTGAGCCAGGGCCAAGTAACCAAGGAATATCCAGTTGCTGTTCCTACCAATGTACCTGCTGACTTCCGAGACTTTCTGGAGAAGTATGTGTTTTGTTGCACTCCTGTATCTTTTTGCCTTTTTTTTTCTTGTTTTTTTTTAAAAAGATTTGAAGAGTTTTTCGAAAAAACAGCTAAATCTCCCTGTGTTCGTAGTCCTAGTTTATAGAGAAGAGGTTATTGTTCACTGATGGCTCAGGCTGCTGATCTGGGATTTGGGAGAACAGATCTGGTGCTCTCTCTTTCTTTGCCCTGCCACCAGCTTTGTGTGTTATTGTGGATAAGTCATTTAGTCTCTCTTTCCTTCTGATTCCCATCCAAGTCATAAAAGGTGATAATTTCTTGAATATAAGAAGGCCTCTTTGAACTTTTAGTCCTGATATGGAAAAGCTTTTTGAACAATTCTCTTCTTGGTTTGCTAACAGGTGTGTTTGCTTGGAAGATAAGGAAAGATGGACTCCTCAGCAGTTGTTACAACATAGTTTTATAAACATTCCACAAATGAAAATACCTGTAGCTGAAGAAAACCTAGATGGTAAGAATCTTGGTTCTTTCTGTATTCTGTTAAATAAGTGGACTATATGCCAGTGGTAACAGAAAAACTGAGTTGTGCTAGTGTTTTAAATTAGCTAACCTAAAAGTCAAAGACTATACTAGCATTTATATCTATGACTAGCTGGGGTGAACTGACTGCTGTTGTCTCATAAGTAGAAGATGCTTGTTCTTTAATTAAGCCTGTAGATTCATAGAATAACCAGATTGGAAGAGACCCACCGGATCATCGAGTCCAACCATTCCTATCAAACACTAAACCATGGCCCTTAGCACCTCGTCCACCTGTCCCTTAAACACCTCCAGGGAAAGTGAATCAACCACCTCCCTGGGTAGCCTGTTCCAGTGTCCAATGACCCTTTCTGTGAAAAATTTTTTCCTAATGTACCACTTGTATGGTATAAGTGTCAGCTTTAGCTTTGCCCATGGAAGATTCTGTTCCAGTGAGACTTCTTACCTCATTATGTTCTTGTTAGTATTGGTTCCTTTGTCCAGCATAATTAATGTTAGTACTTAAAAACTGTATTAAGGTTTATGCTTGTACCAGAGCTTAACTCTATGTAGCAGAACACTTCTGTATTTTACGTTTTAGTTGCACTTGAAGTTATTTTAGCTTTTATCTTCTTCCTTATTCCTATGTGACAATTTCTTCTGCCTTAACCCCGTACACCCATTCTGCCAAGTAGTAGTATTTTTGATGTCCTTTTTACAGATTCAGCAGGTACAGATTGCATCCAGACAGTTGTACCCAGCAGTCAGATATCCAGCACCTCATTCTTCACAGAAACACAGAGACAGTTTTCGCGCTACTACAATGAGTTTGAAGAGTTAAAATTACTTGGCAAAGGGGCTTTTGGAGCAGTTATCAAGGTATGGCATGAAAATTATTCCTCACTGTAGAATCCTTCTGGGGTATGTGTTCGTTTTCCTTGAAGCAAAACAATGTTTGAATGATTTTTGATGAGACACTTGGGGTTCTCATTTCTCCCCATATTTGACTTTTCCACAGGCATTTTCCATAAGCATTTGACTTTTCCACAGGCATTTTCCATAAGCATTTGACTTTTCCACAGGCATTTTCCATAAGCATTTGACTTTTCCACAGGCATTTTCCATAAGCATTTGACTTTAGATTTGTTTTAATGTTTCAGGTGAGAAATAAGCTCGATGGTTGCTATTATGCTGTGAAGCGCATCCGTGTAAACCCTGCCAGCAAGCAGTTTCGGAGGATTAAGGGGGAGGTAACATTACTTTCCCGGTTGAACCATGAGAATATTGTGAGGTATTACAATGCTTGGATAGAAAAACATGAAAGTCCTGTTCCCACTGTGTCATTGTCTGAAACAAATGAAGAGAAAAGAATGCCCACCAAAGCTGGTCTCTTCGTCCTTCCCACTGAGGAGACAAATGATGTAGAAGCTAATGCTCCTCCTCCAGTTTTGACAAGTTCAGTTGAGTGGAGTACTTCGTGCGAGAGATCTTCCAGCAACAAATTCAGTGGGGCTGATCAGGAGTCCAGTGATGATGACGATGAAGGTGATGGAGTGTTCTCGCATTCATTTTTGTAAGTAGGCTTCAGTATTGGCACTAATAGGGAACATGAGCACAGCTGTTTTTTTGCAAGTTTGTCTTTTATCATACTTACTTATCATACTTATCATACTTACTTCTTTCGTCAGCAGTAATTCACTGCATGTTTGTTCTGTCCTCTGGTGTAAAACCACTGTATTTGCCAGCAGTCAGATGGCCAAGGAGAGGAAAATTCCTAGCTACAAAGTAGTCAGATTAAGAAGAAAATTTTGGTTTAGGCTTCTATAAGTTTCTTACGTCTGATTGTTTAGTTTATTTATGGTGGATTCTTTTTCAGTGTTGAGAGGTAAAGTTTTTAATAAACGTTAGCAAACAAATGTTATAAATACTGATAAATGACTTGGTTATACTGTCTTTTCTGGTTTGGTTTTCGTTAACATAATCCATACCTGCCTCTGCATGGGCTGGTTCTTTCACTCATGGTGATTTTTAGTTTTAACCAAGTAGGAAAATTTATCTCAGTTCTGCTTATTGAATACAGAAATTAAATTTAACTGGTGCAAATATATATCTTCCTTTTAAGAGACTGAGCTGTCAAAGGAAACATTGCTTTGCTAATAGGATACTTTTTTTTTGGTTTGGTTTGGTTTTGCTTTTTTGATTAAGGCACGTGGAAGGTCTTCAACAGGAGCATAGATTTTTGTCTTTTCTCCACAAATAGTTTCCAGATTTCTTAGTAAATGTTTTTGGTAATATTGATTTAGGGAAACCCAAAACTCTGGGGATTTTTTTTTTCTGTCTCTCTTTTAAACAGGCCAACCACAGACTCTGAAAGCGAAATAATTTTTGATAACGAGGATGAAAACAGTAAAGGTGATCCTCCAGTAAGTACAAAAGTAAAACTGATGAAAATGGAAAGATGATAAAATAGTCTTTGACGAGCAAACAGGTCAGTTGGGAGGCTTTGTTTCACTCCCAATGTAAATACAGAAACATCTAAGGTTATGTTCCATTAGAGTACATGTTGTGCCATCACAGAAGTAATGGTCTCATGCAGCTAGTCTGGATTCTGTATCCCATAGGATTCATTGAGCTAAATGCAAGTTGCACTTTACAATCATGAGCCTGGTTATTATGAGTTTAGGACTTCAGTATGTAAATGACTTATTCGTTATATAGATTGTCTTACATCATCTGAAAATTGAAATTCTATTCAGCTTTTAGGTCATATAGATCAAGTGTATTTCCTCATACTAGCCCCTTGGAAAAAGTGGTGACAATACATGTTATTAGCAGTCAAAAAGAGATGGGAGGTCAGAGTTTGTGTAAGGTTTTTGCTGATTTTAAGATTTTGTGTCACAGCACTTGCTGTGGACAGTCAGTGCACTGCCCCAGTAGAAAGCTAATGTGCCGTTTTCTGCAGCGTATTGAATATGTCACTGCCAATCCTGATGATTTGTAAAATCTTACTAAAGCTTCGCCTCCTTCCTCTTTCTGGTGTAGTGTATGTTGGCATGACAAAGCTTTCTATATCTTAACTTAATGATATGATAGTGCATTTTTTTTGTCACACTGTATTTATACACTGTATGAAAATTGTTGGTTTAGAGGGCTGCGTTATTAATTCTATTAAGTAAGCTTTGTATATATTATTTTCAGAACTTTTTTGTTTGTTTCTTGTTTTGTTTGTTTTGATTTTTTTTTTTAATATGACATAGTTTGAGACTTCAGTTTCATTCATGTCTTCAGGAATGTTTTCCCTCCAGTGTCTAATTATGGCAAAATGTTACTCATACTCACTTTGAAAATAAGAGTTGGGTCATACCTGTTTTTCTGGTTTATTTAGAAGCACTGATGTCACAAAAAAAATTATTGAGCTGTTGTTAAAACACAGCCATAGAAGATGAGTTCTCATTATTGTATTCCAGTTATTAAACAAATAGCAGTATTAAACTCTGGATGGATTCCTGTTGCTAACTGTTCTGTTCTTTTTACCATGATAAAGGATGAAAGTGACAATGAAAAAAATAGCAATGGAGGAGAAGACTGTATGCCAGTCATTCAGACAGTGCATTACCTGTACATCCAGGTACGAACCTGCTTGCATTTTCAGATAAAAGGATGCTGTTTATTCCAGCCTGCAGAGATTAATTACTGTTTTGCATAAGAAAAATAATGACCTTTAAAAAATGTAAATGAGACCAAATTCTAAGTTATTCTTGTGGTAGACTGGCTTTCTGAAAGGCTTGACTGGTGGGAGGAAGTATGCCTGGAGAGAGCAGTTTTGTAGTGGTGTAGCATGTAATGGAGTCACTGTTGTTGCTTGTGGCTAAGTAAAAGCTGGAAACTCCTGACCTAACCTTAGAACAACCCATCCAACCAACCTTTTTGAGTCTGTGGCTTCCAAAACAATGTTGTAACTTGGCTTGTTATTTATTTAGAATATTCATCCTCACCTCCTAACGCTGTACCTGGTGTTCTTGAGTTTAATTATGGTGTTAATTCCCAACGTGGAGCTGAAGCGTACTGTAACTTCCGGAGGTGAAGTTGTATTTCACAGTTAGTAACGTCCTCATTCTCTTCAAAGGCTTTGTATGCACTTTGTTTTAACAGAAAACAGTGATTTGCAAAGCCATTGTATGGCCTTAACAGTAGGCACAAAATTAAAGTCCAGCAGTTTTGAGACTTTGCGCTTTACTATTGACATTTCCTTTGTGTTAGGAGTTACTGTTACAGGGAGAAGTTGACTATCATACCTAACAATTCTGTAGTGATGTGTAATTTTTTATAACGCACTTAGTGCTAGAGCTTGCCTGGGAGGAAGATACAATTAGATGGAGCTGGATTTTAATAAGGTTGTTTTCATGTGTTATGTATATTCATAATATAAGCAGTTAAGAAGCCTAGAAAGATAAAAGCAGAGATGCTTTAAATTTTGACTTAAACATACATTATTGGATGGCTGGTTTCACCTGGTTTTTAATATTTGTGTTGGAGAATACAATGCTCTACAAGCTTGTACCATTGTCCCAGAAAATGGAATAGGACCTGTAAGTGAATGCTAAAATACTTTTCTCAGGAGAATTCTAAGCAGCTAAACGTTTTGGTTATACTATTTACTCCTGAACTGTGTGGCACAGAACCAGTCATTAATGCATATAGATAGACATTTCTGATGGTCTTTTCTTGACAAAAAATGCTCTTTCATCTGTCCCCTGCATATGCACAACTGAAGATGGAGTATTGTGAAAAGAGCACATTAAGGGATACTATTGACCAAGGATTATATGAAGACACCAGTCGTCTTTGGAGGCTTTTCCGAGAAATTTTAGATGGGTTAGCTTACATCCATGAAAAGGTTAGTTTTAATATGACAACTGTGGCTTGTCCATATTAAGTTACGTTATGCCTCTTTTTGGTTGGGTTTTTTTTCATATTCTGTTCAGTTTGAGATGTTTATTTCTATGTAACCATGTTTGTTAGCAAGGTTTGTTCCTTGCCTTTTCCATTGTTAATCTGTTTTAAGGGTTTAGAATGTTTTTTCATAAACTTGAACTTTATAATTAAGCACTTCAGATTTTTCCCTTTGTCACAAAAATTTGACCAACTTTAAAAACGTTTTGTTAGGTATCAGTCAGTGCTGAAAATTGTTTCTAGTTTCTGGGGTGCAGTGTATGGTCTTAATTGAAAATTAATTATTAGTGACTTTATGCAATAGGTTTCCCACTGGAATACAACTATGTGATACCATTTTCTAGTCTGTTATAAGGAGTTCTATTTTTAATTGTGTTTATTGTTTAATATTCTGTGGGTGGTCTTTTTGTTTTCCTACTGCAACAGGGAATGATCCACAGAGATTTGAAACCTGTGAACATTTTTTTAGATTCAGATGATCACGTCAAAATTGGTGATTTTGGCTTAGCTACAGATCATCCTGCAAATGCAGTAAGTACAGGTGAAAGTGGGTTAAAAAAAACCCTTGAATTAGATGTTGTAATAACATGAAAGGTGAAAATAAAACATAAAAGCACAATGCTATTGGACTTTATATTGTGAATGCCATGAAATTTTTCCTTTCTAAGATTCTAGAATTAAACCCTGCCATACCAACAAAGCATCCAGAAAGGCCAACAGAAGCATTTCAAGTGCCATTTACAATACGTCTGTTTTTCTGATTTCAGGTGGTGTCTAAACAAGAACAAAATCATTCTGATAGTTCTGCTGTGTCTGACCCATCAGGTTAGTTTACTTAGATGATTTTAAGCAAACAATTACATTCTGCAGTTTTGTACACTCTGTTAGAACATCCATTCATTCTTTGAAAAGGAAGCCTTTTTTATTGGAGGTGGAGGGGAAACAATTGCCAGCTTTTAGGTAGATATGTTACACACAATCTGGCAGTTTTGACTGTTAACTAAAACTAAATTTCCTTCCACTTCTGGCCTTCTGCCATAGATCTGTGCTTTCCTCATGGTAAGAAGTATAAAGATCCTGTATTTCTGTTTCAACTGCACTTCTTTTCTCTTGCCTGCACAGGACAATTTCAAGACTGTAGGGATTTTTGTTTGGTTGAGGTTTTTCTGACACCTTCCATAATGGGCTGAAGTTTGTGTTTTGAGAAGACTTTACTACATTTTACGTCTTACAATGAGTGTAATGGGAGTGAAATTTGTATTATTTGTGTGCTGACCTGCCACAATACTGTAAAGCAGTAGGGAGGTTTAGATACTATAGACTGACGCAGGTACTTGGCACACGAAGGTAAGAACTGTTTGTTTTGCAAACTATTCTCAACTGGGTCTCTCACAGTAAGGACTGCATTCCAACCTGGAAGAAATAAGAATAGAAGATGAGTGAGGTTTTTCTTTGATGCTGTATTTTGCTCCCACCTTCTTGAAACTAGTGCTGCCATCTTTTGCCCCGTAGGTAATTTGACAGGGATGGTTGGCACCGCATTGTATGTCAGCCCAGAAGTCCAAGGAAGCACTAAGTCTACATACAACCAGGTATGATTAGAGTTGACATAGTAAAAAGGTAGCATGGAATCTAAGGTACCAAGTACAATTTAAGTCATTACAGCTCAACAAAGTTGAATTCAAGGTGGAATAAGGTGTGATGGGACTGTTGTAATAAGCAAGAGAATGAGGAATGTTCCTTTGAGAGCAGACCAAAGGTAGAAAGGTGTGGGCAAGTCAGTTTTTCCACCTGTGCTGTGATCATGACTAGGTGGAATCGTCTTCAAGTTGGAAGCAGGTAATCATGGGGGACCTTTATAAATAAGAAGATAGAAATCTTAGTCTTTAGTGAAGTTAAAATATTACTATCAGAAGTACATATTCCCTCCTGGATTCTTAGATAGTGATTTTGAGAGGTGGGGCTGTATTTTTTCCTTCAAAGAGGATTGTGTTTATATGCAGAGATGAGCTAAATTTCAAAGCCAGAATGTTTTCAAAGTGGGGAGTCCTTTATGTCATGGCAGTGCTGTGGTGATTGAAGGTATTGAAGTCTACCAGATGTTAATAGACTGTGTCATTGACTAGGAAGATCATGGAACAGATCCTCCTAGAAGCTGTACTAAAGCACATGGAGGATATAGAGGTGATTAATGGCAGCCAGCATGGCTTCACCAGGTGCAAATCCTGTATGAGCAGCTTAATGGCTTTCTATAGTGGGGTAACTGCAGCAGTGGACACGGGTAAACCAACGGATGTGATCAGTCTAGACTTCTGTAAAGCCTTTGACACGGTCCCCCACAACATCCTTCTCTCTAAATTGGAGAGATATGGGTTTCGTGGGTGGATGATACGGTGGATAAGAAACTGGTTGGATGGTTGTACTCAAAGAGTAGTGGTCAATGGCTCAAAGTCCAGATGGAGATCTGTGACAAGTTGTGTCCCTCCAGGATCTGTGCTGGGGCCAGTGCTGTTTAATATCTTTATCAATGATATTGACGGTGAGATTGAGAGCACCCTCGGCAAGTTTGTAAATGACACCAAGCTGAGTGGTGTGATTGCCACACTGGAAAGATGAGATGTCTTCCAGAGGGACCTGGACAGGCTGGAGAAGTGGGCCTGTGAGAACCTCTTGAGGTTCAACAAGGCCAAGTGCAAGGTCGTACACCTGGGTCACGGCAATCCCCAGTTTCAGTGCACGATGTGGAGGGGGATGACATGGTTGAGAGCAGCCCTGCAGAGAAGGCGTTAGGGGTGCTGGTCGATGAGAAGCTCAACATGAGCCAGCAACGTGCGCTCACAGCCCAGAAGGCCAACGGTATCCTGGGCAGCATCAAAAGAAGTGTGGCCAGCAGGTCGAGGGAAGTGATTCTGCCCCTCTATTCCTCTCTTGTGAGTCCTCATCTGGAGTACTGTGTCCAGTTCTGGAATCCTCAGCATGAGAAGGATATGAAGCTGTTGGAACAGGTCCAGAGGAGGACTACAAAGATGATCAGAGGGCTGGAGCACCTCCCATACGAGGACAGACTGAGAGAGCTGGGCTTGTTCAGCCTGGAGAAGAGAAGGCTTAGAGGAGATCTTATAGTGACCTTCCAGTACCTGAAAGGGGCTGCAAGAAAGCTGGAGAGGGACTGTTCATAAAGGGTTGTGGTGATAGGATGGGGAGGAACGGGTATAAACTGGAGAGAGGCAGATTTAGGTCTGATGTAAGGAAGAATTTCTTCACCATGGGAGTGGTGAGGCATTGGAACAGGTTGCCCAGGGAAGTTGTGGATGCCCCATTCCTGGAGGTGTTCAAGGCCAGGTTGGATGGGGCCTTGGGCAGCCTGATCTAGTGGGTTGTCTTGGGCAGCCTATGGCAGCGGGGTTGGAACTAGATGATGTTTAAGGTCCCTTCCTACCCAAACTATTCTATGATTCTGTGATTAAAAAAAAAAGAAGACAAAAACAAACCACACAAAACCCCACCCCTCTCTCCAGCTGTAATATACTGTGGAAGTTAACCAAGACATTATTTTTTTTCTGTGCTGTCAGCTTCTGCAGAGAATTCATAGGTATGATTTTTTTTTTCTTCCTTAGAAAGTGGACCTCTTCAGTCTAGGTATAATATTCTTTGAAATGTCTTACCATCCCATGAGTACTGCATCAGAAAGGATCTTTGTTCTTGGTCAGCTAAGACTGGTAAGTACACAGATAGAAAAGATGCTAATTCTGTGTGTGAAATAGTTGAGAAGTAAAAGGATGCAAAACATAGCAAAATTTTTTTCCATGGGGAGTGTTTTAAAAAAACAAAAGTTTATAAAATATATAATGAAAAATGAAGAATAAAATTGGAAGTGGTACTGACATTCTCTTAATGCACTGTGGACTCCCTAATGTCATTGCCATCAGTCAATGTTCTATCTGTAAAATTCATTTTTATAGTGCAAAACATTAGTGGTGTAAATGTCAGGTAAAGGCACCATGTGTTTAGTACAACCGGGTTTAGACCCAATGGGTCTCTTTCAGGAACCAGTTCGCATTTGTAGTTTGGAAGTGCTTGCGATTATGCACCGTGTCTTCATTGAAATGCTTTTATGATGTTTTGTACAGTGACTTTCTTTTCCTTTTAGCTCTTCAAACTGAGTTTGCCATGCATGTTTATTTCTGGTTGGGGGAGGGTCCCCATGGGCAAAAGAAATGCTTAGTTTCTCCGTTTAAATATGTAGAACTTAAAAGTAAGACTAGCCTGAGCAAGCTGGACTGTCTATCATAACTGAAATGTGGCTGCTTTTTTTTTTTTATTATTCTTTTTGTAGCCCGCTATCATATTTCCAAAAGACTTTGATGAAGTCAAGCATGCAAAGCAGGTAATTTTGAAGACGCTTTAACCATTGGATATCCCCTATCAAGAAATGTTAATTATTATTTTTCCCACTTAATTTCAAAATAGTAATCTCTGCCAAGTTCTTATTACTTGACATCAGAACAAATTAAGGGGTGGGGGGTGGGTAGGGAATCTTGAAGAAATATACTAAGTTGATGTGGAAGAACACTTACCCACAGAATTCCCAGAGCACAGTCATACAGAAATTCAGAGCTCGCTGCCCTACCTTTAACTTCTGGGGACAATTTCTACTTTTTAGGCTCAGACAAACTCTTAACATAAACTTTTGAAAGAAATCTGTAGAACAGAAAGACGCGTGCAAGCTAACTTGACTGCTCTGAGCCTGAAAAGGGCTGCCAAGAGCTGTTCTGGATGCCTCTGCGGTAGAGAAATGAAGTGATAAAGAGCAGTGTAATCTCTTTCTGGACTATCTAAATAGTTTTTTCCTTATGCTATTCGACACTTGTTGATCATTAGCATTAAGTTAGCTTTTTGTCTGTTATGACTGTAAAACAGCAGTCTGCCTGTTTCAAGTAACCCTAAAATGTTTGCATCTTGTACAGTTTACTGAAATATGCCAAGAAAATTCCTAATTCTTTAAGATCTGTCACTCAAATCTTTGTTGTTGCGCATGTGATTCTGTTTTCTCTTAGTGGTTTTCTTTTGCTCATGAAGAGATGCTGGAGCTAGCATAGCATAGAACAACAAAGGATGCTACATATTTTGTCATCCCAGGAGTCACATTTCTAATAATTTTTGGTTTAGTAAATTTTATTCAGATAATAACAGAATAAAATATATTTAGAATTTTATAAGTAAAGAATATCCACCCCAAAAGATTCAGATCCCACTTCTTTTGTTCCCTGCACTCTCATCTTTTTTTTTTTTTTTGTTAACACAATGTGACTAAGAAATTCGTAAATTTGGCTCATACGTAACATTTTTCTGAACTGTAAAACTTCAATTTGTAGAGATTGGTTATTACTTGGCTCTTGAACCATGATCCTGCAGCACGACCAACAGCTGTGGAGCTGTTAAAAAGTGAACATCTTCCACCACCACAAATGGAGGAGTCTGAACTTCATGAAGTGCTCCACCATACCTTAGCAAATGTGGATGGAAAGGCCTACCGGACTATGATGAGTCAGATATTTGCACAGCGTATATCTCCAGCTATAGACTATACCTATGACAGTGATATGCTGAAGGTTTGTAGGTGTTCAGGGGATGCGTGGGTTTGTGTGGTATTTTCATATGCTGGATTTTAAAATAAAGTTTATATGGGTAAACTCAAAAGATGTTTGAGAGAATTGCATCTCTTAAGATTAACCTTCACTTTAGTTCCCATTTAAAGCTACAAATCTGTACTATGTGGGCTTGAATAATCACTTCCCACTTGAACCTTACATTCACTATTCAGTGAAGAAACCATCAGTGTGTGCTTGTTGCAGCCAGAGGTTTAAACTTATATCCAGATGATTACCTTCTTTACTCTGAATTTCTGCCAAGGCAATAGTACTTGCATCTGATTGCCAACAGACTATGTTGCCTCTCACTGCTTCATTTTAATTGTGGAAATGGAAGTAATTCTTCTTGGTTTCTCAACTGTTAAACCTCTTTTATTTAAAGAAATACAATGTAACACAATACAGTAATGCTATGTGTAGCTGTAGTTACCTTTTATTTTGTAAGGATTACAATTTATTACAGTGGGATGGGATAGCAGAATGCTTATTGTCCGTGTTACATGGAATAATTGCCTATATTACATGGAGCGTTCATGGCATGTGAATTATACATGTACTTTTTATTTGTGATGGTTTCAGGGTAGTTTTTCTATTTGGGCAACCAAGATACAGCAGCATGTATGTGAGATTGTCAGCCGGATATTTAAAAGACATGGTGGGTGTGTTTACAAAAGTTTTTCATTGCCTTTTTCATGATTGAATGTTATGTTGTTATGTAAAATGGAGATCTGCGTATAAGGATACCTCTATAGTGACAGACTGGGCATCCACGTAGGCACAGTAACTTCTTTCTGAGCATAGCCGGAATGGGAACGGCCTAGGGAAGAGCATGGGAACGGTTGGACTCGATGATCCGGTGGGTCTCTTCCAACCTGGTTATTCTGTGATTCTGTGAAACAGAGCAAGTGCATAGTGGTTACTTTCAGTGATACGGCTCTTAGCAATGATTTGCTGTTCTGGAATTTTCTGAGCCAGAGCTGGCTGCATGGTATTTAATAGTTTATGATGGTTTTTCTTTCCAGGACTCTGTCTTGTCATTAGTAATAATATTTGCTTATAAAATAGTATTCAAGAGAGGAAGAAAACTTATGCACATACTATCACATTTCAAATGTTATAAATTGTATCATTTCATAAGCATTCATGATATTATATATAAAAATAGAGAATTTTAGAGTAGAAACTGGGAGGCTTCCTCATATAATCTGATTAAGCATGATCAGGATTTGGCAATACAAAAAAATGAGAAAATGAGAAATGTGAAACCAAGTAAGTGGAACTTACTTTTCCCCCTTCCCTTCCATTTAAAGTCTGACAGACTTTGGAAAGTGTCAGTGTTTTAGAGATTGAAATATGTTCGTTCTTATGGAAAAAAAATGGTGAGAGAGGGTGGTTTTTCCATTAGATTGCATCTACTCTGTAATAGTTATAGCATTTCCTTGTATTTGGGGCTTTTTTCTTTTCCTGATTTAAATTTTTATGTCGAAATCTCAATGAAGATGTGAGTAAAGCTTTTATAATAAAACAGCCATTTGAGAATCAGTAGAAAGTTTAAAACAGAAAAGTAATTTTCAGTGATGAGTGATGTTATTGTTAATAGTAAGGTTTCAATGAAGATTGGATTCGTATAGATAGATGGTTGCAATGTATAACCAGCAAAAAAAGGCATTTATGAGGTTTTAAAGCGAACCATAAAGTCTTCCGGTATGTTTTTGAGACAGAACGTGCTCCATATCTGAACAATATTTGTTGTCTACCCAAGTGCCTCTAGACTGAAATGATACTACTGGTACCTGTAGAGTTTCTCATCTGTTTCATATGCATGCTCTTGTGAAGGGTGGCATGTAGAGAGAGCTGGGGAATTGGCAGTTCTCCTCTGTTTCTCTGTGGACTGCCTGCTGAGCCGAAGCAGCATGCACAATAAGACCTAGTTTGTTTAATGGCTTTCTTTAAATGGTGAAAGAGGAAGGTCTGTTAAGGATGCTTAAATTTTTAGAAGGCATTGCTCGAGATAATCATCCCCCTGTAAGGTTGTTCATGAGCTTGTAAAAGTCAGATGTTAGTTCTGAAATTGGAGATAATGGTGTTTTACTGTTTCTATGCAGGAGCCATCAAATTGCATACTCCACTGCTCATGCCCAGAAATAAAAAACTATATGAGCATAATGAAGCTTCATATTTCATGGATCATAGTGGGATGCTGGTGATGCTTCCTTATGACCTCAGAGTAAGTAACATCATCTCTGCAGGCAAAGCTCTGGTGTTTAGTCACAAATTTGATTTAGGCTTATATTTCTCCTGACTGTTGAAGCAGCATATTTTTCAGTGTCTGTTCCTCTATTCCTTGGTGCTGTTTTTGACACCTGGAGCCCTGGTGACATAGGGAAGAAATACAGGTTTTCGTCTTTTATTTTTCTTAATAGAGGTGAAAGGGATGACTGGGCTGTGTGTTTTTCTGGCACATATGAGATGAGACTTTTCCCATCCCTTTCTTGTTTATATGTCTTTATAGAGAATGTGGGTAGCAGTACAGTTTTATGTTCCTCAAACAGATATGACAAGGTACATTATACTCTTGAGAGGAGTTGCTATTTAGTTTAAATTTTATTGTGTGGGATTCCTCTATCAGTCATATCTAATTATAGGTAATATTGACCTAGTTAATTACCTTGCACTTAATTTAATGAACAAATGGTTCAAGTTACATTTTTTATTTATTTAAAATTACTCCTTCATATCTTTACATAAACGACAAAACAGCTGCTTATTTTGTACGCATTGGGGTGATTAAGAAATGTCTTTGTGTCCTTCTCCAAGCTCTTCCAGGAACTTGGCTCTGGAGATGGTTTTGTTTAAAACTTGCAGCAAGGATGGTTAGATTAATATTACTTGTCTATGGCAGATATTTAAGGCATTATTACGCATTTGAGAGTACAAATATTACTGCACAGTAGTAATTTGTCTTCAGGTTTTCAGAGAATAGTCAGACAGTGTTTTATGTTTCAACAATTTTAATGTATTTGTTT